>NW_022146186.1:790570-800001 GCF_002938485.1 Sitophilus oryzae | reverse complement strand
CTTAAATCATGTTTTGAATAGCTATCTTAATATATTGAATATTGTAATATTGAATGATGTTTTATTAATGTAACAAAAAAACCTTACGTGTTACGACTTTTTTTTTGCCACTTTCGTGATTAGATAGGTTCATTCTACCACAATATCCTATTGAGCTTTGTGTTACATCGAAAAAATTTTACTTATAGGAACTTTTTTTACTATTTTTAGGAGTACTATCACCCCCTTTTTTTACACCATTTCAATGACACCCTGTATATTGTATTTTATTTTAATATAGGATTAGTGAAGCAATAATAAAAATTAAAAATAGTTCAAGTAGTGTACCAAATTATTATTTTGTTAAAAAATCTTTTTATTCCACAATTCAAACTAATTAAAATATGATGCACTTTAGTAAGGCCATCCAAGAATATATTAATTTTTCAAAATTTAATTAAAAATATGTTTACTATTAAAAGTAACAATCTTATTTAAATTGACACATGCCTAACATAACAAATAAATTAACTGATTTATTTTTTTCTCGCAATTATACAGGGTGAGTCTTAAATACGTGCTAATATTTTTAGGGGTGGTATATTGCTACCCCAGGAACATGTTCAACAACGTTCGTTGGGAACACTTTTCCCAAAAAAAAAATATTTTAAAAATCGTGCGTTTTTGTTTAATTTTCTTTTATATTTTAAAAAACTTTTTAGAACTTCTACCTAACTTTGGAAATTTTTCCACGGTATTGTTTCTTATAATCTCTGATATTACCATTGTTAGGGCTTTACTCTATGGTTACAGTTAGGGAATGCAATCCCGCACCAAAATCTCAATCCCGCAAACCCGCGAGATTGAAGCAATCAATCCCGCGGATCCGCAAAATTGCGGGACTGTAAATAATAAATGCTCCTCTGTTCTCTCTCCGATTTTGTGATGCTGTTTGGACCAGGTTTTAGACGCATCTATTGTGATTAAGATGCTATAATGTGGTTTTCGAAAATATATTTAGCGAATTCTCGTATACAGGGTGTTTTATAATAGTGTACAAATTTGGTTAAGAATCTTTTTTACCGAAAATTTACAATTTTTGAAAAATCGAAATTTTAACTATGTAGATACGACTAATCTGTATTGAAATTAGAAAAAACAATTTGGTGGATTTTTTTAAAATTTTTTGTTTTTAGGAAAATACCAGGTTTTTTTCGCAAAATATGCATTTATAGTCATACATTTGATCCTAAATGGTACAAAAGGCATTGTACATTTTGCATAGGCCCACAATATATTGATATAGCGTGTATCTTAAACTAGCTGTACAGAAATTTGGACCGATGTATACAGGGTGTTTATATTTAATATTAAATAAACTTAAATTTTATTATAATTTATCTAATTATTTTATAAATAAAAATATTATTCTGATGTTGAAGTTTTTTTTAACTTGTGTTAGTTATCGGCTTTTAGATACAATCTATATCAATAATTTTTTGGCATATGCAGAATGTACAAAGCTTTTTGTACCATATAGGACCATCGTATGACTAAAATACATATTTTTCGAAAAAAACGTCGTATTTTCCTTAAAAGAAAAAAAAGAAAAAACCGATCAAATTGTTTTTTTTTTGTAAATTCTATACAGATTAGTCGTACTTGGTAAAAATTTCGATTTTTTAAAAATTGTAAATTTGCGGTAAAAAAATTCTTAGCCAAATTTTCACACTCTTATAAAACACCCTTTCACTTATTTTTAATGGCCAAGTCATAAGGGAAATCCCTGGTGTCGATCCCGCAGATCCCGCACGGTAAATCCCGCAAATTTGATCCCGCGGAATCTCAGAGGGATCCCGTATTTGCAGGATTGCATTCCCTAGTTACAGTACTAAAGGGGATGCACATTATGCAGTAAAAAATCCGCAAAATCCGGTGGCTCACAATTTTTTTTAAATTAATTTTTTGTTAAAGGGTATAGCCGGATTAATAAATTCAAAATTAATTAATGATGATTTTTTTCTAATACTTAGAAGTCTGGGACATGAAAAAATAATATGATCATGATTCTTAAACGAAAAGCCGATTTTTAGCAGAGGAAAGAAAAGTAAAATCTTCATTTTTTTAACCTTCGTGAAATATGTCACTCACAAAAAATCGTCAGAAAATGTCTTTTATACTTCTTTACACTCAGGAATTTTTTAGAATTTTTGATGGAACAATCTGAAAAAAATTAAAAACTTATTTTCTAAAATCTTCTGTTTTAACTAACTTTTTTAGTTTAAAAAAGTGCGTCGAAAATATTTGTTTACTTCAAATTCACAATGATATTGCTTATTACACATTTTCAAACATATTGCTACGCAATGATTACGCAGAGTGGGTTTTTGAAGCCCCAATCATATTCCTCTAAAGTTTCGCTTATTTAGGTAACCTAACAATAATAAACTAGTCTTCATTGTTGATGTCTTGTTTGTATATAATTTTTAATTCAGTTTTTCTAATAAAACGACGATTTAAATCTAAATGAACAAACGTTTAATCGAAATTTACAATCTAAACAATTTCATGCAGAAATTGATGTTTTTACACAGGCTACAGTTAAAGTGAAAGGGATTTCATGAGAACTGACTTAAAAAAAATACATTACTAAACTGTATTAAATAGGCAATTAAATTAACTAACACAGATCATAATACAGGTTTAATATACAGAGAACGACAGTTTGTAATGAAATGAAATGTTGTGAGCATATGTAGGTTAATTCAGAGCAGTTTTTACAGGGTGTCCTCAAAAAAAGTTACATATCAAAGTTGTGTTTTTTGTAACGGAACACCCTATAATTTTATAAAAGAAGTATATAACTAAAACGTAAGGTATTTGTCATATTTAACATTTTCTAGAAACAAAGAACAATTTTTAAATAACAATAAAATCTACCTAAATTGGAATTTGCCCGGTATAGCCTAATATGTAGTTAAATTAACTATTGTACTTTAAATCAAATTTAAACTTGTGCCAAACAGTTATACAGGGTGAGACAAAATTAATATTGAACATTGGTCACCTTTAAAAGTTATGTTACTCTTTTATTTTAAATGGAACGCCCAGTATATTATTTCGATATTCAATGGAGAATTCATGTCTCTTCAAAATACTATTAAGGTTGCCTACCCCTCAAACAAAGATTTTCCTAGATATTTTCATTTAGGTACATGATTTGATCTGAGTAGATCTTTATTATTTGATAAAATCTAGGTGGCTGTGATATGTCTCGCATTACTTCAACATAGCTGTCTAATTTAAAAATTAGTCCAACTTTAACAGTTATCATTTTGTGTCAGTTAAAACAAAAAAAAATTCTCAGAAATTTGCCGAAAATGCACACTTATCCTACATCAGAGAGAATTGATATGATTCTATTAGTTAATTAATAGATCAATTAATAGAATACCTAAATACTTCTGATTGTATCTATATAGTCTTGTTTTTTTTTTATGGGGATATGTTAAAGACAGTGTTTACAATACTCGACCAACTATTGTCAACAACATGAAAGAAATTATTGTAGCTGCTTTTCGAGGTAGAACTCCACATTTGTCTTTTAAAATGAAAAGATCCTTTTGAAAAGACAATCATTTTATGCAGTTAACAGGAAAGGAAGCATTTTGAGCATTTGATTTCATCTACCTAATTTTTGTCACATAATTATAGGTTTATATCTATTTTCCATTTTTAATTCTGTAATAATTAAAATATGTTTTAAACGTGTATCATTTTATTACCGTTGAGTATTTTACTCTACAATCTTTAATTTTTGTTAAATTAACAAAAGGTATATCACAAAGCTGCCCCCTAGATTTTTTCAAATAATAAAGATCTACTGCCGCAACATCATAAAAATTAAAATATCTAGGAAAATCTTTGTCTGAGGGGTAGGCAACCGTAATAATATTTTGAAGATATATAAATTCCCCATTGAATACAGGAAAAATATACTGGACGTTCCATTTAAAATAACGGAGTAACTTGCTTTTAAAAGCGACTAATGTTCCATATTAATTCTGTCTCACCCTGTATAACTTTTCGGGTCAAATTTCAATTTGGTTTAACATACAAGGGTTACTGTAATTAAATATCAGTCACGAAATAAAATTATTTCATCCAAATATCGACATCGACGTTACTTCAGAAATTATTTGGAAAAAATCGAAATAAAAATGAAACTTCTACACCCTGTATCTCCGAAACTAAGCATTTTAGGACATATTTTATATAAACTTTTTTACTTATTTTTATTTGTAGAACATGCTGGCAAAGTTTCCGGAATACAGTTCGGACCACCCTGTATAATAAAATCGATGTGGTATCTGTATATTTCATGATAACAACCAAACCAACTCCCAATAACATTTAAACCCTATTGGTTAGATTAGATTAACTTAATCTAATCTAATTATGTTGGTGTCTATTGGCCCTGATAAATTTGACCCACACCGCTTGCTACTAAGCCCTTACCTCATTGGTGCAGAAATATTCTAACCTTTTCTCACCAACTGAAATCACAGGTATCAAGGAAATGATGTTTATGGAACCACAGATTAAGTATACTATATGTATACAGATAAAAATCTTGTCCCTAATTCGTGGTACGAAAATTGTTTTTTATGACGATGTGCACGAGTCAAATTTCCTGTGCGCAAAAATAAACTGGCGTAAAATAACAATAAACAGCGTAATAGAGAGATATCGCTAAACCGAATAGCGTGCATGGACGTTAATAAGGCCAGGTGTTATTTCCTTTACGTGAGCTGGTATTAACTCTCTTCATTTATAGTTATCGGATCGGAAAGAATTCTGATCGCGTCGCGTCCGCAATTTAAACTTAACCTAACTTTGAATTTAAAACTTTGAAATTGTTTTGTTTACTAGGTATTTTAAAACTAAAGGCCCAAAGTGCTTATTTGCAGTGCTTTATTGTTCAACGTCTGCCAGTGGGTTTAGGGCAACAAACAACAAATTCTCTTAGAAGGGCTAAGTCGTCATCTGCTCTAAGCCTAAGCCTCTTTATAGGTTCTTTAATATTGGAAGAGGTGGAATCCATATTTTGGGCCATATTTATTTAATTAAAACTAATCCCAGCTACTTAAATGTCAAATTACCTAATAAAACTAAAAGTAATAATTCAAAACAATTCAAAACATAACCTAAAATAAAAGATCTTGCCGGCCGGCCCAGTTTGTAAATACCCGCACATGCCCATTTAAGCAATTTTTAAACGTTATTTAGAAACAGCGCTTCGTGTAATTGATCCGCAAATTATGTCAGGCGGTAACGTTATTAGCGGGTGTTGCGTTAAAAATTGACTCGCGCATATCGTAACCATGATAAGGTACGCGTAAATACTGCATGACGCTATTCGGTTTACCGATATCTCTAATAATTGTGCCGGTCAGGCGCTGTGCACAATTATAAAGGCCATAAGTGGGGGTGCTATGTGCGCAAACTAGTAACCTAACTAGTGCCCGATTCCGAAAATTGGAACCACGAAAAACAATAAAGAAAAAACAAAGTTTATAATCTGTATAATCTGTGATGGAACTCTATCTCTATCAGTTGCATCCCGATAGTCGTCGAGTATACCTACTACTACTACACTATATATACTACTACAAAACTACTACAAAACTTCAACAATGGACACATATTTGTACAACGGTTATACCACACCACAGTTTCAAGAGCATTGTTGTTAAAGACAACAATGACGATCACGACCTGAAGATCTGGATTTGTTGCGTGCCACAATGTTCCGCAATGATCAAAACGGAATATGGCACAGTCACTGGAACAATTTTGCATCATAAACATGCATCGCCAAGACAAGTCAGTGGATACTTAACTACCAATGAAATCAGAAGGAACATAATATCAAAATACACAAAAAGTGAAGGCACAAAGTGCCGTTGGAAGAAAAATATGCAAGTTGCAGTAATACGCACGAACTACACACACCGGAAAAGTCTAGGGATATTACAATTTTATCCAGCCATCCTCAGTAATTTTATTATTTGCATTTCTGATATAATAAAATTAAAATAAACAAATAGTTTACAGGACGTATTGGAATTAAAAATGCGAAATTTACCGAATTTTTCAAATTTACCTTGATTTTTATTGAACTCAAAAAAATACACACATTTTTGTTTATTCTAAACTGTGAATTAAAAAAAAAGGATAAAACGATTTTTATTTAAAAAAGGGTATGGCCTCCTCTACTGTTCATTACAGCCCTACATCGTCTCTCCATGCTCCTGATCAGGTTGTCGATCTCTTCTCGAGGTACAGCCTGCCACGCTGCATTCACGGCCCGAACCAGATCCCTACGAGTTTCACGAGGCATGCCCATTCTCAAAATTCTTTGGACCGCGTCCCTTACGTGCTCGATGGTGTTGAGGTCATGAGATTGTGCCGGCCAGGGTAAGATGTTTAATTGATGAGCATTGATAAACTCACTTACCACTCTGGCTGTATGAGGCCGTGCATTGTCATGCATGAGAATGAAGTTTCTCCCCAAAATCATTGGCATATGGTAACACAGCTCAAGAATTCAAGAATTGGGAACCACGGCTCAAAATTAAATCACGATATGTGATTCCTGTTAGAAACCTTTCAAGAAAAACGAGATCGGTTTTTCGGCCTAACTGGACTCCTCCCCAGACCATAACTGTTCCACCTTGATAAGGGTGCACTTCCTGAACATGATCCAACCGAATAAGATTTCCCGGTTCTCTCCATACCCTTAGCCTTCTCGAATCCCGATGAATTCCAAAGCGTGACTCATCCGTGAAGAGAACATTGGCCCATTGTTCATTCGATCACTGAACATGATCTTGAGCCCACAAATATCGTATCTCTCGATTTCCTCTCGTTAAGGGTTGAGCTCTCCAGGGGCGTCTGCTTCTTAAGTTGACCTCTCTTAATCTGTTGCGAACAGTGTCAGGACTAACGGTTACATTATGTGTTTCCTGGAGAATTAAACTAAACTCTGGTGCTGTAAGAGTCGATCGGCGTCGATCATTTAACTGTAAAAAATTATCTTGCTAGGGGTAGTAATGCGATGTCGCCCTGTGTGCCTTTCAGCAACATCACCACTTTCACGGTAGCGTGCACTTAATCGCGTGCACTTAATCGCGTGCACTTACACTTTGCGTTGTATTTAATGCTCTAGCTACGTCGATTTGGGGCATTCCAGCTTCGAGCATACCCATGGCCCTTAGCATTTCGTCTCTGTTAAGATGTCTACGCTCCATAATGTCGTTTAATACAAAACAGAGTTATTTGAATGATTTCTGGCCAGTTATCATAAAAATATAGCCAGTACAGGTTAAATTCGAACAATTGATGCTAGGTGCTTTTTATACATTTGACAAAAAATGCTCAAAAACTTCTACAAATATCCCAAATTTAGAAATAACTAGTGTGACTACTTCGTTTCAATCGAAGTAGAAAGAATCAGCCTACAAATATGTGGTTGTTTATTCAAAACATTTATTTTTAACTTTATAAAATGATATCCCTAGATTTTTCCGGTGTGTGTATTTGGATAAAATCAAGAAATATAAAAACCAGCCTGAAATGTTGTCGGAGATAATGGTACTGATAGCGAAAAAAGTGAGATGGAATGTCTAATTAAAAAATATCTATTGAAATATCTAAATTTATTATTGTGTGCTAAAAATCAGTCACAAATTGAAGAAAAGTTGGACGAAGAAGAGTTGGATTGAAGGCGAAGAGAGAGTGCCACTAGAGGAGAAAATTGTTTTTATTTAGTACGTATTTAGGATTATTTTAGGTTTAGTTTTTTATATTAGTATATTTTTAGAATTATTTGATTTTTATAATATTGTTTTTTTGTTTGAATATGTAATGTATTTTTTTATTTATATATAGATTTATGTTTTTAAATAATAAATAGACTATTGATATACAACTAGATGGATTAAGAATAAATTTAAGTAACAGTTAAATAATATATATATTACATATTTCTGGGTAGGTTGTACTTAAACACTTAAATAGTCAAATAAAATAAAAGAGAGAATAAATTAACCTAAACCTACGCTTAATTTTAATATTTACAAAGTACTTATTAATAATTCAATAACAAATATGTAATAAAACAAATCCAAATAACGAATATTGTTAGGTCAGAACGAACAAAACGCTTCATTGCTAACTGGTGCACAGCCTTTTCGATCTGAAACAAATAAGAAAATTGTAAATAGAAGCAAATATTTATATCTTGATTATTTTTATTTGCGTAGCAATATACAATCTTGCAATATGATATATCCCTATGATCGAAAAAAACGGCATCCAGTTGGCTTGGAAATGACGATCGATGACATTCTCCATATAATTTTACATATAAAATGACAGCGGTCTTCATTTCACAGCCATCGCTGACGCCGTTTTTTTTTCGATCATATTATACCGGTTGCGTCTCAAAAGTAGCTCACCCTTTAACTTTTTTATTTTTTTACATAAAAAATGATATTTGGTATATTAGTATATGACATAAATTAGGATTGATTGACGTATTAGATTATTTTCGGTCACTTCCTGTTTCACCGGAAATGACTACAACTTTTGATTTTAAAATGGCACCCTCTGTTTTTTTTTTTACTTTACTCGATATTAAATGACACTCTGAATATAATGAAATATCATATGTCAACTTTTGACAATTTTTTTTTCACTCAGTAGTTTTATACGAAAAGTTATTACTCTTCAAAACAGTTAAAACACATGTAGGTGGCGCCCCCTACAAGTAGGAGTAATATTGACATCAAAATCAAATTTCTCATGTCAAAAAACTCCCAGAAACCAATTTTCATCCAAATATTGACGTTACTTCAGATATTATTTGGAAAAAATCGAAATAAAATGAAATTTCTACACCCTGTATCTCCGAACCAAAGCATTTTAGGGACATATATTTATACTGAACTTTTAATTTCTATTTTTATCTGCAGAATATGCCGCCGAAGTTTCCGAAATACAATTGGACCACCCTGTATATTAACTTGACCTCGCCAAAATTATTTTCGATTGTCAGTCCTCATTGCCCTTGACGTCGTTTTTTCTATCGTATGATATTTCAATTAGAAAATAAACACGAATTTATCATATTAACATTTATTTTTTGATTCGAACGTTGTTGGGTTAACTATATATATCAGCAGATGATTAAAACTACTTCAAAAGTTTTAATCATCTGCTGATCATGCTAACATGGTTAGCGAAACGTGCGTCCAGTGCAAAGTAGCGTTTTGGTGTATTGTGGTAAATTATTGTTTTAATATGCTGTTGTAACACCAAAGGTTCCAATCCCCAACTGCAATAATGAAATACATACCCTAAATACGTAACTGAACGAAGGCCACCAA
>NW_022146186.1:736362-789766 GCF_002938485.1 Sitophilus oryzae | reverse complement strand
TCTGAAATATATTATGTGTTATGATTTTATTTTTCATATTATTACTAAATTTGTATTGCAATATTAAAAATCATACTTACCATTATAACAGAGTGATTCTAAATAATTTATTAATATAATTACTAGCAATTAACACCAGCAATAGCTTGGTTTATTTTATAATGGAACACCCTGTATTTATTTATAAGAATCAGATGCACAATTTAATTTGTCTATCAAAAATTCGTATTATACTAATTTTACTTATCTCTTCAAGTTTCTCGTAGAAAAAATTGGCATTTCTTATAATTTAGAGCTCATTTATCAAGATACACCATGGAATATTGACATTTTAAGATATTTTTAAAGATGTAACAACATTCAGTTACAAATAAATCGTTAAAAGTATTACGTATTGTCGATTAGTTCGTTTCATTTTCATTAAAAAATTAAAAAAAAAAATACTGTTTTAAAAATTGTTAAAGAGTTAACGATAGCAGTAGTTCTAAGCTAAACTAACATTAATTGAAGTTTTGCGTTAATAAATAATTGCTAAAAAATGAATCCTTGTATTGTATCAGAACTCAGTGTGGTAAAAAGTAACACTCTACAATTTATATTTCATTTTTGGACGAATGCTTATTTATAACAATAGAGACGTTCATTTTCATAAATAATTATTATATTGATTTTCTGATTCTCATCTACATTTATTTAGATAATTTATTAACTAAACACAACTTAATATGCTAATTAAATTAATATTTGGGCGGAAATTTTTTTTTTTTTTTTAAAAAAATAAATTTTACAACTTTCTTAAGACCAATTGTGTAGTAAACCACCATTAAAAAATAAGTGCGGGCCAAGTAAATGACAACTAGGGCTTAACCTCGTCAAAATTACCACCGATTGTCAATCCTCAGCAGTCTTTGACACCGTTTTTTTTCGATAGTATTGATGCAATATTAACATTAACCTTTCTATAACCTTTCGGAATTCCCAGACTTGTGAATTTTTCAGGTTATAAACATTTTATAATAGGGACAAAATTTATAAATAAGTCGTAAAATTAGGTATGACAGTTTTAAAAATATAGTATTAGTAGTACGAAACTGACTATCACTATTTTGTTTGAATTTACAAGCTGTTGAATTCTTGGTATATACAGGGTGTTTTTTTTTTTTTTTCATTTTATGTTGTATAAAATAAAAGGTTTTTTTATACAAGGTTGTTTCAAAAAACATGTCATCTCTCGTGGGGATGATTCACGTAAAAATAGGATCTATTTTAAAATGATACAAACGAGGGGAAAGTAGAATAAATTAATATAAATTTTTTATATTTATATAATTTCTTAAAAAAAAAAAAAAAAAACAATTGAAATTTTGAGGGTAAAAGTTACTATTAAGTGTGGTAACATATTTTAATAAGTATAAAAATAAAACGAATGCGTCAAATATCTAAATTATGTTTATAAAAAAAATATTTTCCAAAAAAAAAACATGTTGCACCACTGACTTCTATTCACTTGATAGCAAAATTGTGTAAAGCCATTTTAATGCTGCAATAAAAAGTTGTGTCTTCATATTTTGTCAATTTCGATCTCCTTGAGATAAATGCAAATTTTATTAAATGCACAGATTAATAAAAATTATACAGGGTGAGTCTTAGAATTAGTGCAAATATTTTAGGGGTTAGTATATTTCGACCGAAGAACACGTTTATGAAGTTTTTTTGGGAAAAGAATGAAAATTTTGATTTTTTTTAGTTTTTGAGTTTAACAAACCAAATTTCTTGATAATTATGGCCCAACATAGGCAGTAAATTAAATTTACAAAAACCAGAAATGATCCAGTGGTTAAGTTAGGTTTGAAACACGGTAAAGAGAACATATGTTTCTTTTATCGAGGATCTTACCATGCCCTGAAAATATTTGACTTTTTAAAAAAAAAAAAAAAAAAAAAAAAAAAAAAATTATTTATTATTTAAATTTTATTTAAAACTTTAAACACTGATGTTCAGTGCTTTCTACAGCAAATTCAAAAAAATTAATGGATTTAAGTATAAAATAATTCGCAGAACTTTAAAACTATGCATTTTCCGCAGACTGATGAATCAATAAGCACTTATTTAAATATTGTTGCTATTGTAAATGAGGGCAATTTTTTTTAAAGGTTGTTATTAGACTTGGATTAATTCAAATTAATAAAATTGCGTCTCATTAAAGAGACCGTAATCAACAATAGGAATTACGGTCTACACAATGTTGAAAAAAAATCAGTGGCGCACATGTTTTTTGTAGTAAAATATTCCAGATATAACCATAGACTTAAAATAAAATATAGACTACACTATTTACATCTCAACGCGGTCAAACAATCTTTTTTGTACAAATGTTTACTTCTGGGTACAGTCGACCGAGCCTTCCTCATCCAGCCTATGTTGTCACGTCTTTAATATTTATCAATATTTTTTAAACCCCGAAACAAATGAAATAAAAATAATAAATTTAATAAAAGTAAGGTTTTAATTTCCATAGATTATTAAACAGTCTTATTATATAAATTTAAGTCGGATACTGTTTATTAAAAATAGGATAAGTTCTTTACAATATGGAAACACCGATTAGAGGCGAGGGAGCCTATTCATTCATTTATACCTTGTAGTACGCGTCGCACGTGTGAGGTAAAGCTTTTTTGCCGCTATGTCCCCGGCTGTATTAACGCATTTTCTTAGCTTTGTAGTCCTTAAGTGTTTTATTTTATTGACTTTTTCTGTTCAAGAACTATTAAATATGGTTCGCCAGTGGCAAATTTGCAAGAAATTTGACTTATATAATCCATTTAAGTCTTGAAATGACTTTCCACCGGTAGGCAACTCTCAAATTACCCATTGGGAATCAGTGGCGTTGTTGTTAGAAATGGCGCTTGATATAGATAATTATTTTTAGTAAAAATGTAAAATCTGAATTTTTCTTCTTAGCATTAACATTATTTAACTTAACTACATTGAAACAAAATCATAATTATAACCCTGTTTAATATTAATAATGTTATTAAAATATATTCCGGTTGATTCTAAAAAATTTATCTTTTCAGAATCTAAAATAACAGACAAGAATTTTTTAAAATGATTATTACATTATGAAACAATATTTTTTAATATACCGGGGTTCGTCTCAAAATGGCTCACCCCTATAACTTTTTTCTTTTTTAAAGATAAAAAAAAACAGATTGTATGGTTAGTAGGGGTATATGACATAAAATTAGGACTTTATTGACGTATCAATTGTTTTTGTCTCTTTCTTTTTTCACGAAATTGGTATTACATCTTTTGATTTTTAATGGCACCCTCGGTATATTGCTAGTTTATTCGCATAAAATATGACACTCTGAATAGATGACATATCATATGAAACTTTTGACTTTGTTCGCTAAAAACAAATCGTTATTTTTAAATTTCAATCCAGGGTGCCATAGTGTTGTTAAAACTAAAGTTTTAATCAAGGAGCCTGGAAAAATAGTTTTGATCATCTAATAGGTTCGTGTCTTGTCTAGGCCGGTTAAAAGAGGTACAAATCGTATTTTTAATCATACATATGTCAATTTTTCAAATGGAACAAGGGTGACTCATTAGCATTATTTGGAAAAAGCATTTTTTATGAATATATTTGATACCACACAATTTTGGTATTTCGAGTCAAATTGTCGTTATTTGAACGCGTGTTACAATTACAATTAAAACCATATGCGGAAAAATGTCAAAGTTGACATATGATATGTCACTTCTATTCAGAGTGTCATTTTCTATCGAATAAAGTAGGGAAATATACCGAGGTGCCCGTTTAAAAATTAAAAGTTTATAAAAAAAAAAAAAAAAAAAAACAGGAAGTGACCAAAAACAATTGAATGCGTCCAATCAATCCTAATTATGTCATATACTAACATACTAAATTCTTGTTTTTTTATTGAAAATATAAAAAAATTATGGGATGAGCCACTTTTGGGAGGCACCCGGTATAATAAGACTGTACCGAGTTAATAAATGAGTTTTCATTTTACCCCACTTCCTATCACCTTCCTTGCTTTAATGGAACAGATTTATTGTTTTCTTTTTTCTTTTCTAAAAAAAAAAAATTTAAACAAATTAAATAAGACATCACTTAACCAGGAAAAAAATTACAACAATTTTTTTTTTTTTTTCTCTCCCTGTCACCGATTCTATTATATCCATAGAATAGATCCTGTTTTGATTAATATTAGGGTTTGTAAATGTTTGACTAAATTTAATAAATTTATTATTTAATTTTCAAAATAATTACGGTAATTTCGATTATAAAATTTCTTCTATAACGTGTATTTTTATTATTTTTATTCCTTTTTGGACTCTAAAGACGTTTTTTCTAAACATTTATAAAACCTGTCCTAAATCTAAATAAAATAAAAAAAAAAATTAAAATTACTTAAATTCTCAGTCACTTTTGATTTAAAAATAAAAAAAAAAATATTTTTAATCGAGAAAATATATTTAATATAACTTTGAATATATCCATAAATTAATATTAAAAAAAAATACACCGACTATGATACGAGAGTTCAGGTGTACTTAAGAAACGAAAGACAGTGTTGTGTTTTTCGTCAGAGTCGTCAGGAACGACCGTTTTTACGGACAGAGACAACTTATCTATCGCTCGTGTCGCACTCGTTATAACCTAAAACAATTACACAACAATAACAAGACATTGCCTGACCGCATGTTCCAGCTATTTATGAATGAGATGCTCAGTCTATATTTTATTTTAAGTCTATGGATATAACCGATTTGCACGTCCCTGGTGAATCTGTCGACAATTTTCCAGCAATAAAATATGTCGGACTTATAGTAAATTTTACCCTGAAAATTTCATTAATTCACTAATAGCAATTGGAAGAAAATTATAATAAATCGAAAAAAAATATGAATCGGACCTTCGCTAATACATAAAATAAATCATATTTTTACGTGAGGAATCTCCCTACGAAATATGACACATATTTTTTGAATCACCCTGTATTAATTACCTATAAATATACTTACGTCTATTAAATAGTCATTCCAACGCCAGATCCTTCAGTTTATCCAAAAAGTTTTTCTTCAACACAGAACCCCGCATATTTTTCTCAATATTCAACCTATCTAACTCGAGATCTGCGCGATTTTTAAGCTTCTTAAGCCAATCACTTTCACTGACCTCCTCTTTGTCAGTTGAAGCTTCTGATGAGGACTGCACGCCACTGTCTTGTTGCTGTCCGTGACGGTGTTCTCCTCTTTGATGGGCCATACTTAGGCCATACCGGTACATCTTCGCCGGACAACCTTCCACGACACATAGGTACACACCAGGATTGCCAGGAGGGTTAAGCTGTAGTAGCTCGTATCGGTTTCTTTGATTATCCCATATGTACTTTGATGACATTATTTAAAAATTAAAGTAATACGAAGGGTAGAAAAAAATACTCGAACTATCGTTCGAACGACTGAAACCAACTAAAGTTCTAAAGGTCAGTATCTTAGTACCAGAGCAGGTACTTGTTCGCTAGACTATTATTTACAAGGGCTTTTCAGTAAAGGAGTTTTATAATACACTTGTTTGTCACGTTTTAACAGTGCAAATTTTAGTACTTTCGGGTCGCTCTCAGGGGTCGGGGGAAGCAGGTGTGTTGGCCAAAGGAAAATATATTATATTCAGAATCTGCCTAAGACTTATTCCAAACACACGTGCTTTTGATTAAGGCTTTATTAAGGTTTGCAGAACTCCAGCATTTGCCATAAAATAAAAAACAATAAAAAAAAAAAACCATATAAATTATACCGAGTGTTGCATCTTCGGACGGGACATAGGAAATCCAGTGTAAATTTTAATGGGGTCCAATTATTACCTTCCCTAAATTTTAGAGAATAATTCATTTAGGTTTATTGAAGAGCACAAAACCCATCACAAGATAACTTATGATATTTTTTGTTAGCCCGTTTACGAGTTATCGCCGATTTTCTTTTTTTAAATTTTCTCCTTTCTTATGGCCCGTATTTACTTATAGGCACCAGTCAAGGTAAAAGATAAACTGTCAAATAAAGAAAATAGAAAAAAAAAAAAAAAACTTTATTATTATTGAAAACTTCATTTCCTACATCGGAAACTTAAAGATGTATTTATAAAAACAAAATTAATATGAATAAAGTAAAAATAAAAAAACAAACAAGAAAAAAAAAAAAAAAATTTCCAATTTTTTCTATTTTTACCCATATTTTTAATACAAACGCAAAAATCATAGTTTGCCATGACAAAAACAAACTATTTATTACTTATCTTTAACAAGTAGCTTCATAATTATTTTAAAAAATAAAAAAAAAAAAAGTTTTTTAAAATTAATTAACTTTACTTTCAAATAAACTAAAATCGCAGTCGTGAATTTCTTGGTGTATTTCTATATTATGAAAAATTACACTTGGGGTGGATTTTCCGTCGGGGCGAATAGCGACAGATTAGGGTATTACTAAATTACTTAATTGTTGAAGACTATTGATATAGTGACTGACTATAATGTTTGACTGATTATAATTCATTTCGTAAAGCCCATATTACTCCTGCCGCCAAATCATCCCAATACACACTGAAGATGTTTTCTAGATAATCTACATCTATTCTTATAGTATTTAGCAAAGTACTATATAATATATAGTACTGAACCAAAAAATATGGTTTTCTTGGCTTGTTCGTGTATATCAGTCACATTGACTAATTCATTTCAGGAAAATATGTAACTATTATCTCTACCATTACCACCATACAACAAAATTCAAATTTTGTTCTTAACTTAACAGACATGAAATTTTGATAATTATTATTTTTTGTCATGGCATCTATGATGTTATAGCGTAACTGTATTAAAAATATGGGTAAAAATAGAAAAAATTGGAATAAATCGCAAACTATTAAAAATAGGTAAATGACATACTTAATAAAAGTTGAAGAGTTTTGTAAAATCTATCAGAAAAAATGATAATATATAGGGTGTACCATTTAAAAAATTTGAAATTTCTTAATTTTAAGTAGTCGAAATTCATAAATATATTTTGAACACTCTGTAGCATCTAACTAAAATATATTTACATAGATTTTTTTCTATATCTCTATAAAATTCTCCTACCAAATTTTAGTTGTCCAACTTCAGAAACAACGGCATCACTGACAATTTTTTATCACACTGCAATCTAACATTTGTTTAAACAAATTTAAATATTACAGAAACTTTTCATTTTAGGTATATACCATTATATATAAAAAAGTCATAAAATTTTACGCAGAATCTAAAAATGGAATAAAAAATAGGGTGTTGTATTTAAAAAAACATATGTTATATTCGCCACACTTTTTTGAAGCACCCTGTATACTCTATAATAATTTTAAAATATGTATCTTAACCGTCCCTATAACTTTTATATTTAATATTTTTTTCTAAACCTCGAAACAAATGAGATAATGGACTTTATCGTTGACTCACCCTGTACAGAATTGAACGCTCGACAAAAAGGTCTCTTACAATTTTTAGATAGACCTATAATCTTTCGAAAGTTAGTCACAGTTAAAGTTAACCACTCGGTAAATTGCTAAATTCTTTAACAAAATTATGATTATTTTTGGAAAATTTAATCTATTACCACCTATTACTGTAAAAATATACAATTATAATGGTGTTAAGGTTGAGAATTAAGAAATCTTCAAGTTTAATGAAGTTTAAACCATTTAAGTATAGATATACTTCAATCAGCTTAAATGGCTTTATACTGGCAGCTTAATAAACAATGTTTATTAAAATAAATCAGCTATACTTAAATCAGCTTTAAATGGTTTAAACTTCATTAGACTTGAAGATTTCTTAATTCCCAACCTTAACACCAATCGAATTGTATATTTTTACAGTAATAGATTAAATTTTTCAAAAATAATGATAATTTTGTCAAAAAAGTTGAAGAATTTAGGAATTTACTGAGTGGTTAACTTTATCGTGAATAACTTTTGAAGGAGTAGGTTTATCGAAAAATTGTAATTGAGACCTTTTTTGTAGAGCGTTCAATTCTGTACAAGAATTTGTGATTGTCATGACTGCGAGAGAACAAGATCGAGAGAAAAAGAAGTATTTGCAAAAAGTGGCAAATTCCCATGTAATTTAAATGGGAATTAATCGTCTTTGAGGCAAGGTTTATTGTGAATATTAAGGGCTTACAATGGTCTGTTATTTTTTTTAGACAATAAACTAAAACTTTAGAGGGCGTTTAAACTTTTTGAAAGAAAATTGATGAAATTTTCCAATAATTTCTTGTTTTTAAAGTATTATTAATTAGAATTATATTTAGAATGTATTCTTGTATTATACATATTCGTTTTTTGATAAATTCTTGCTAATAACGACTACAAATTATTAGTTATTATAATAGGTAATTTCTAGGTAACTCATAATTTATTTATTCTAATGGATATAATTATAAAAAAAATTACATAAAAATTAACACAGATAAAACAAAATAATTTGTATATGCTTAAAAATATTTTATTTATTAAAAGCGTAAATCTATTATAATTTTTAACAACTATTTAATCGAAAGTATTGTTATTATCTATATAAATACATACATAAGATAAGAATATACATGACCAGTTTAAAAATTGTATATTGTCTAAAATTAGAAAAATAAAATCATATCTACAAAACTTTTTATTTAAAAAAGAACAAATTCTCGTTTTATAAAAATAAAGTTCATTTATAATAAAAAAGCATTAAACAGAAAAATTATAATAGTTAATTTTTAAGTAACTTATCATTAATAACTAAAATTAAAAACTACAAGAAAATTAACACAAATAAAAGAAATAATACGTAGAAACTTAAAAACATTTTATTTATTAAAATTGCAAGTCTATTATAATTTTCAACAATAATTTTATTGTCGTTTTCTATTTAAATACATATATTAAAGTAAAAGTAAAAATATGCATAAACAGTCAAAAATTGTATAATCTCTACAATTAATTAAAAAATAATAATGCAAAAAATTAATAGACAATTAATTTAAAAAAAATAGACAATTAATTAAAAAACATAAGACAAAAAAATCACTAATAATAAATGGTACATCAAATGATAAAAAACTGTCTTTGAATCACTGGCCATCTTTTATCACAAAACCATTCTTTTAACTGTGATATAACTCTCTCTCTCTCTCTCTCTCTCTCTCTCTCTAACAGATCAAACACAATAATTAAACATACTTTTTCAACTTTCTCAAAAATATCCTGCGTAAAAATGTCTCCCTAAAGTGCCTTTTAGAATCCAGTTTTTTGACTTCGTTTTTCATGTTTTCCTTCAGTTTTTTTAATTTCTCTTCTTCCGGCTTAGCCTCTTTCTTCTTCTTCAGTTCTGCCAACAATGTCCCTCTTGGTGGCTGTTGTACTTTTGTTGATGGCTTTTTTCTTTTGTGATCATGTTTCCCAATTTGTTTGATTTCTTTCTTCTTGTTGACTACCAATTTCGTACGACAACAACAACTCTCCTCAGCACATATCCATACATGACCTCCATTGGTTTTTTTATACAAAAAACTATACCTATAATCTTGGTAAAGAACTTTCCTCCTCATTTTTATACCGTAGAGAACTTTAACTTAATGTGAACTTAACTTAAGAGCTCTAAATTCCTTTGCTGGCAAAGGCGATAGAGTAAGTGACACCGTAAGGTGTTGTGACACCTATTTATTGATATCTGCTCTTAAGGCGGGGCTAGGAAATTAATTATGGGGAGGGGGAGTTATTACAACCCTTAAATCCCACCCTCTATGACCAAGATGCTTACAGACTGAATCTTTGTACTTCGTTAGACATATTTTTAATATATTACTATTTATTAATCAGTGTTTTAAACTTTCTTGAAAGAAAATTTATGAGATTATCCAGTGATTTCTTATTTTCGGTGGGTATTATTAATATATATATAAGAATTATACACAGTATATCCCCGAATTGTCTTTACAAGAGGAAAAACTTTTTTATTATTGGCATTATGAGAAAAATTCCTTCTTTATTTTTATACTAAGAATATAATATAAAAATTAATCATTTGTAATGGTGATGATAAAGCAAAGCAAGAATTTCCATTAACATACAAACTGGATAAAATTTTCTCACATTTATGTCAGCATGAGAAAAAACAATATGGCGATATTATTATATAACTTGGTAATATTTGAGGGGTAGTTTCATCTCGTTGGAATTTGACTGAAAAAAATCCGTTTGTCAAAAATAAGCTTTTTACGTCAAGAAGTTTAAGCAGAATCGTGCATGGTTAATCAATTACCCAACTTTTTGGAACACCTTGTATGATTTTTTAAAAAAAATTCAAAATATGTCAAAAAACAAAATAAATTATGCGTGTCCAAGGGTTTTTCCGAAAGACTAACCGTTTTTTAAATAACAAATATTGTAATATTTGAGGGGCGTTTTCACCCTCTTGGAATTTGAGATTCGAAAAACCCCTCCTTATCGAACCTCTACACTCCACAGTCCATCCGTTTGCCAAAAATCAGTTTTAAACGTCAAGCAGTTTAAGCAGAATCGTGATTACTCAATGGTCATATTTTATGTAACACCCTGTATAATTTTTTTAAAAATCTTAAAATATGTAAAACAACAAAATAAAATATACGTGTTCAAGAGTGTTTCCGAAAAACTCACCGGTTTTTAAATAAAAAATATTCTAATATTTGAGGGGTGGTTTCACCCCCTTAGAATTCGAGTTTCGAAAAATCCCTTTTTATCGAACCTCTACACCCTAAAGTCAATCCGTTTTCCAAAAATCTGCTTTTTACGTCAAGCGCTTTAAGCAGAATCGTGATTAATCAATGACCAGATTTTTCGAAATTTTAAAAAAAAATTTAAAAAATCTTAAAATATGTAAAAAAAAGAAAATAAAATGTACGTGTTTAAGCGTTTTTTCGGAAACTTATATACTTATAAAAATGTTATTGTACATAAATTCTTTGTCCTTAAAGTTAGGTAACAAAAAAAATGGCAGACCCCCGACTATAAGTAAAATGAAAAAAGAACATAAAGGTTTTACTAGTCTATTAAGTATTAAAGAACATCTTTTATAATGACAAATAATGCAGTTAGGTAGAGGAACCATAAAGAAATATTTAATAATTACCATAATATATTTTTTGCATGCCTGAATAGAAGTTTGCATATTTTTATGGGGGTCAATAAAGATTTCTCAACGTATTAAAAAAATATTAGGTTGGAGGCAGGTATGTATTTATTGCTTTTTTTAAAGCTATGATGTCTATAAATTAAAAGATTTTATTTTACTTAAAAACTACAATCTGATTTACTAAAGATTATTGTCTTAAGTATTTCACGCTATTTGGTAATTTTGGTAGTTCGTGAAATCAGGAGTCCAAATCCGATTCTAATAATTCTAATTGCGGGAGGCAAATGCAGTTTTACCATGGCTAGTTTTATTTTTGTACTACTAACTTTAAAAGGAAACACAAAATATACGTAACTAGCGTGTACCCGCTACCTTCGTTCGCGTCGAATTAATCATTTGTTTAATTTTTTTTCATTAATCATCATAAAGCAAAGCAAGAATTTCCGTAGTTTCATCTCGTTGGAATTTGACTTTCGAAAAATCCGTTTTCCAAAAATAAGCTTTTTACGTCAAGCATTTTTTATTTTTTATTTTTTATATTGCAAAATAACAAAAAATAAAAAAAATACGTCAAGCAGTTTAAGCAGAATCGTGCTTAACCAATTATCCAAACACCCTGTATGATTTTTTAAAAAATATCAAATTATGTAAAAAACAAAATAAATTATGCGTGTCCAAAGCGTTTTTCCGAAAGACTAACCGTTTTTTAAATAACAAATATTGTAATATTTGAGGGGCGTTTTCACCCTCTTGGAATTTGAGATTCGAGAAACCCCTCCTTATTGAACCTCTACACTCCACAGTCAATCCGTTTGCCAAAAATCAGTTTTAAACGTCAAGCAGTTTATGCAGAATCGTGCTTACTCAATGGTCATATTTTATGAAACACCCATATAATTTTTTAAAAAATCTTAAAATATGTAAAACAACAAAATAAAATATACGTGTTTAAGAGTTTTTCCGAAAAACTCACCGGTTTTTAAATAAAAAATATTCTAATATTTGAGGGGTGGTTTCACCCCCTTAGAATTCGAGTTTCGAAAAATCCTTTCTTATCGAACCTCTACACTCTAAAGTCAATCCGTTTTCCAAAAATCAGCGTTTAACGTCAAGCGCTTTAAGCAGGATCGTGATTAATCAATGACCAGATTTTTCGAAACACCCTGTATACATTTTTAAAAAATCTTAAAATATGTAAAAAAAGAAAATAAAATATACGTGTTTAAGCGTTTTTTCGGAAACTTGACCGTTTTTTAAATAAAAAACATTGTAATATTGGAGGGGTGGTTTTCATCCTCGTGGAACCGGAATTTCGAAAAATCCCTTCTTATCGAATCTCTACACCCTAGAATCAACCTGGATGCCAAAATTGAGCTTCTTACGTTGAGTGGTTTGAACAGGATCGTGATTAATCAGTGAGTAAGTCACTTAAGTAATTTATATATTAGTATAGATTACACAAACCAAAATGCAAACACGCAAATATATCTCACTTTCCAGAACGCTTCTTATTTGACACAAACAATAACGATAGTAATATTTAAGCTTCATTGAGAACCTCGCAATTAGTGGAATAAATTATATTTCGTAAAATATATACGAAAAGAAAAAAAGAACAAAACATATACACTTTGATCTTTACTGCGGTTCTTGGCTGCAAATTGGGGCTTTGGGCTCCCGTTTGCTCCTTTTTTTTCCATCATTTATTTTCGTTTCTTCATCAATTTTCTTTATTTTTTTTTGCATCTCCTGGGTTGCACACGGTGCCTCGTTGCATCGTTTGCTTCCTGGTTTTTTGTGATTTGGGATCGGTTTCTTCGCTTCCTGAATCCTTACCGTACTGATGAAGCCTGAAGGCAGTTACATTAGTGTGCACTGGTGTAGGTGTGATTGTGTGGGTGTGTGAGTGTGCATATATATAATTGAATAATGTCGATTCGTCATGAGAAATTGAATCATGTGATTCGATTCACTAAAAATAATCGTAATGCCTATCTCTAGCACAGACGAAACATTAGTTAAGTCCTCTTTTTCTTTTGCAGATTTCGAGTGGTGTCAACCAGGGTGTTTTGAACGTGTCTCCCGAGAAAATCCAAGCCATCGACATGGACACGATCAATTCGCCAATCAAGTACTCGTTCGTCAGTGGCAGCCCGGAAACTTTTTCCGAATATTTTAAGATTAATCCGGATACAGGGGCGGTGCACCAAATTAAAGCGGTGGAGTCGTCGATTACCAAGAAATTTAGCATTATTATAAAGGTAAACAGTTTTATTGTTTTTATTTTATTTACAAGAAATAGAAACAGAAGAAGAAAAAAGTATATTTAACTTTGCTTATTTTTAATAGAATCCTATGATATATATCATGGCAAATAAACTTTTAGTCACGTTATTGAGCTTGACCGGTACAGCGTTGCCCACTTTTGCATATTTTCATTTAATGAAAATATTTTAGGAAACAAAAATAAATTAATTATAAATATACATATTAACAGTTATTATTTACATCAAGAAAACTCACCTCCTTAACAGCACTTAAGGGAAATGAAGGGCCATTACTACCGCTTTCCCGTTCAAAATATTCTAATAAGGTTGCGATAAGTTTTTTGCAACGACTATTAAGCTATCTTGTACACTTCGTACTAAAAGAGGTTCTAAAAAGAACAATGTTCGATTGCAAGGTTGTAAAGTTTTTAGTTCGTTACGTCTTTGTATATGATATATGATGTCTGGCGTATCATCACCGGGGAGTGATAACGTCCTTCCCTCTCGTTCAGGCCGAATAATTTATTTGACGCGCTTGGCGTAATTTTTACGTTCTCTAGTCTGCAACCCTTTTATGGTTTCACTGCTCTGTGGAGGCGCTGTCAACATCGCTCCAAGGCTTCCCTCTCCGCGTTTAACTTTGGGTTTGGCCTCGGCCATCTCAACAGTCCCTGATTAGAGAAATTGCAATTATTTAAATCTT
The DNA here is from genome assembly GCF_002938485.1 of Sitophilus oryzae. Classification (NCBI taxonomy): domain Eukaryota; kingdom Metazoa; phylum Arthropoda; class Insecta; order Coleoptera; family Curculionidae; genus Sitophilus; species Sitophilus oryzae. The sequence goes on along the minus strand of NW_022146186.1, from coordinate 775,577 downwards.
GCTGTATAATTTGAATCAGCTGCTATTTCGAGGCACAGGTAAAGATGAGATATTATCTTTATTAGATTCGTTATTATTATTGAATATTTTTAGGGTAGAGTTTTGGATTGGCTCACCTCAACTCGTATTTGGTGTTTGCTGACACGTTGGTTTTATTTTGTCCTCCAGATTGTTAAATGGAAGAAAGGACAGTTTCTTTGTTTGTTATTGAACCCTCGGAGGTATTTCGAGGTACGTTTATTTTGTTTATTAGACCTTGTTTGGTTTTAAACAAGAGTTTCGTGTTTTTAGGGTCTTATGGTTGGATGTCCAAGGTGCAGGTGTCCCATATATATGTATTGATTCCAAGGTTATGGTCCAAGTTGCGGACATTATCTTTTGGTTGGATGTCCAAATTACGGACATTATTTTATGGTTGGATGTCCAAGGTACGGACATTATCCAAGGCCCTACTAGTGTTCCACGGTACGGGTAGTGTTCCTATGTACAGATGTCTTGTGGACGAGTGTCCTATGTAGGGATGGTTTATCCTATGTACAGAGTGCCCCAGCGTGGATGTGGCGTAGGCCCCATGCTGCTTTGTTTCTGTTTTTAAGCCTTGTTCACGTAGACGCGAATCGCCAAGAGATGCGAGCCCACCTCACGCTGCTACTCTTAAAAACAGGAACAAAGCAGCACGGGGCCTACGTCACATCCACGCTGGAGCACTCTGTACATAGGATAAACCATCCCTACATGGGACACTCGTCGACAGGACATCTGTACATAGGAACACTACCCGTACCTTGGAACACTACTAGGACCTTGGATAATGTCCGTACCTTGAACATCCAACCAAAAGATAATGTCCGTAACTTGGACCATAACCTTGGAATCAATATATATATGGGACACCTGCCCATACCTCGGACATCCAACCATAAGACCCTAAAAAGAATTTTGAAGAAACTCTTGTTTAAAACCAAACAAGGTCTAATAAACAAAATAAACCTACCTCGAAATACCTCCGAGGGCTCAATAATAAACAAAGAAACTCTGCTTTCTTCCATTTAACATTCTGGAGGACAAAATAAAACCAACGTGTCAGCAAACACCAAATATGAGTTGAGGTGGGCCAATCCAAAACTCTACCCTAAAAATATTCAATAATAATAACGAATCTAATAAAGATAATATCTCATCTTTACCTGTGCCCCAAAATAACAGCTGATTCAAATTATACAGCAAGATTTAAGTAATTGCAATTTCTCTAATCAGGGACTGTTCAGATGGCCGAGGCCAAACCCAAATTGAAGTTAAACGCGGAGAGGGAAACCTTGCAGCGATGTTGACAGCGCTTCCACAGAGCAGTGAAACCATAACAGAGTTGCAGACTAGAGAACGTAAAAATTACGCCAAGCGCATCAAATAAATTATTCGCCCGGAACGAGAGGGAAGGACGTTATCACTCCCCGGTAATGATACGCCAGACATCATATATCATATACAAAGACATGTAACGAACTAAAAACGTTACAAGGTCTGCTAGTAAACATTTTTAAGCTTAAAGTATCATACAATTCATATAAATCAAAAACTCGTTGATGTTTATTAGATTCAAAGAATTATTGATTTATTTTTAATGAAATATATAACTTTTCTATTGTTTAACAGGCTCAAGAAGTCTCAGAGGCGAAAAGATCAACGACAGCAAAACTGTTCATCACTGTCAAGCCTGTCGATGCTCATCCGCCTGAAATAGTTCTTTCCGCTAGAGAAGGTTACGTAAAAGAAAATTCTCCAATAGGAGAAGAAGTGTTTGATGGTAATGGCAAGCCGTTAGTTGTGACAGTTGAAGACAAAGATTTTGTAAGTAATAATACCACAATACACCAGAACACTTTGCTTTAACACTGGCTAGGATCTAGTACCAATAGGTTTTTTCGGAAGCCTGAATCGCCCTGTATAAATATAATAAATAATTGTTTATTTATTGTAGAGTGCCAACGATCCCAAACCACAATACACCTTTGAACTAACCAGTCCGTATTTCATTGTGGATAAAAACGGATACTTGGTGGTCAACGAGAACAATCTGGATAGAGATCCCCCCAATCCAGGAAAATTCAAATTCCAAATTGTCGCAAGAGAAAAGAACGGAGTGGCAGCTAGTGCCCCTGCCTCCGTCACTGTCAATTTGCTGGACGTCAATGACAATGCTCCTGTATTGCCTATTATTCCACCCGTATCAGTACCAGCAGGTAAGCCAGATAATTTTTCAGGTCTTTTATTTAATTTTACAATCTTATTAAGCACTCCATGTTCTCTTGAATTTTAAACTACACCGTTTAAAAATCATTTATACTCAATATAAAAATATATTACAACCTTCTTAGGGCCAACAGGCAGTAAGCGCCGTTGCAAAAAATAAAAAAGAGTACGGGCTAGGTAAATGACGTCTACGGCTTGACCTCGCCAAAATTATCATCCATTTTCATTCTCCAGCTGTCTTTGACACCGTTTTTTTTTCGACCGTACGGTATTATAGTAATCAAATTAAAAATATAACACATTTTTTTAAAGAAAATAATGAAACTAAAAGAAATAATAGTTATTTTTTATACAAGAAGATAAAATGGTATTTTATCGTCGAAAAGATTAGAAAATGAATGAATTTCGGGAGACGATAATGCAATTTTATCGTCGTGTATAAAACAATATTTTTTCCATAGCGAGTTACGTTTTAAAAAATATTCAGAAATTATTATTTCAAGGAATTTATTACGAGTAAAAAAAAATATTGTACTGGATTTGGCGTTGATTTCTATGTAATTTGACAAATAAAAATAAATAAAGCTGTCTCTTTAGTTGTCAGTTTTGAGTCAATATTTTTTAATTCTCTTTCGTGTCGATTGCTGATTGAATTGGAGCCAGAAATGGCTCAAAACGAAATAAGTAAATTACCAACAGATATTCAGGCTGAGGCGACAAAAGCAATATCCAAACTACTTCCATTTAAATCCCGAATAACTTATGAAAAGAAAAACAAAAATTTTCAAAAACGGAAGCAATTAAAAAACGTGCGAGAAGAAATAAAGTTTTTAACCTATCCTCGCTGTTAAAGTATCATTTAATCCACCCTTGCGGTTAAAGTACTATTTTATCTACTATTTTTGATAGATATATAAGGCACCAAAGATTTCTAAAATATGTTTATTCTTGAATAAATTTCTTAGGTGATGTGAAAAGAAAAGTTACCACAATCCATGCTACTGACAACGACGAAGACGAAAATGCAGAAATCAAGTACTCGATTTACCATGTTTCCAATAATGGAAACAATAAGTTTTCCATTGATGAAAATACTGGAGTTATTACTACCATCGGAAAACTAAATGCCGGAGATCAGTACAGTTTAACAGTGCAAGCTACAGATTCAGGTAATGTATCAAGAGATATAATAATAATAATAATAATAATGGAATAGAATTCGTAAAGCCTCTTAAGCATAAGAGGTTCAGCACGCCAAAATTGAACAATTGATCTTATGGTTTTAGTTATTATAATTTTTGTATTTTTAATTTTACAGGTGGTCTTTATAGCCAAGCCATAGTCGAAGTCACAGTGAGTCCAGGACCAAATACAGAAGCTCCGGTTTTCGAACAAGCAGTCTACGACATCGAAGTCAGTGAGGGTGCTACAATAAACTCCACGGTTGCCACACTTTTAGTAAGTTCTTCTTTCACTTTATAGCCAATATTTACATATCAAACTAAAACTGAAAACTATTATTGGTAATGATTCTAATAATGTAATCATTATAAAGAAAGAGATATCGACTATCTACTGTTTTGCATTTAATTATTGTAATGGATTGAATGAAAGTATGTTTTTTATTGACAGGCTGTTGATCCTGAAGGAGATCCCGTACTATATTCAATTGTTTCTGGAAACGATTTAAGACAATTCGCCATTGGCTCTAGATCAGGAGTAATATCCATTATTCGAATGCTAGACAGAGAAGATTTGAACAGATACCAATTGGTAAGTTATTAAACGTTATGCTCGCTGCGTTTAATGCTCGTTTCTGTTAGATAGTTGTACACCGTATAAAATATCTGCAATCACTCTTTACAAACAACCATAGAAATAAATATTCATTCTTTTTTCAGATTACTTCAGAAATCTGGCACTATTTCTTCTGAACTCATCTGAATAAAGCAATGAATATGTAATTCTATTTCGGATTTTGCGATTTGCGTTGTTTGTAATCGTACTTTAAGGTGTAAAGCTTTGTTCTAAAACTATGCAGCGTCACGGGCTACACGCCATAGAACCAATAAAATTTGGACTAAATTCAAACAGCTGTCAATTTTGACGTTAATTACTAAACAACGGTACTAAACTAACAACTATGATTCTTTCTGACACCGAGATTTAATAAGAAAAAATTATTGTATAAGTAACTGTGGAAATTAAAGATCCAACCCTAGATGCAACATGTTTCGAAAACGCTTAATTGGGTGGTTGGAAATTTTGACGCAAAATCCGGCAATATTGCATAAAAGAAATGTATCTACCCAAATGTTTTTCTATTTTTAATACATTTGATTTTTCATTAAGCTGTCTTGCCATCACTGTCTTACACGTTAAAATCTAGACCCGCTTCTACGATGACCAAATCTGTGTAACACAATATATTTTTAAATTCTAATATCTCGTAGACCAGGAGAGATTTGCTTTAGTAGTAGCCAAGAAACCACGAATTAGTGATGAAATAAAATCGAGTAATGAGTCCTCACTACCCAAGCAGCATTTGGACGTCGGGACAACGTTGTGTCACGCGACCAAACGTCGGGGCGCTACGTCGGCACAACCTCGTGCCAACCCTAGTCTGCACTAGTTTGGAGAATAATTTTTGGGTCGAAACGACGTTGGATACCGACATTGGCTAGAAGCCTAATTTAGTACAAACTGCAACGTTGTTTAAAATCCTAATTCACAGAAATACAAAACTAATATGGCGTCTAAGTCGCGTTTTATCCTAAATTGGGATAATTATAGTAAAAATATTATTTTTATGATTTAGGTAGAGACATATGTCAGATGGCAGTGAAGGAAGACAAAACAAAAGTATTTAAATGTGGAGGATGTTTGAAGATCATAATTATTGAAACACTTTAACCGACTCTGTAACTCGTTACCCAAGGCAAAAAAGTTAAACGCAAACAACTTTATTGATAAATGTATTGTTTCTACTTTGAAAAATACTAATGGGCCTTAAAATTAAAGAAGTTTTAAAAATTTTCTTGAATTTTTTTTTTAGTAAAATGAGAATAATTTATTCGCAGTCGAAAAAATTGTTTCCGCGTAATATTTAGGGTCAAATATTTCAAGTTAATGTATTCAAAAAGCAGGAATTGCTATTTTAGGAACGAAACATTTTCTTATTTAACAACATGGCGGTTTTCACTTTGTTGTTTTGGGAGATTAAGATGGAGTAGTTCGAGTAGTCGCATACTGGACTAATAAAGTCGCAGTTCGGCCTTAACAGGTAGTATACTAGTCGCAAGATTGCCTAATTTAGTCATCCTAGAATCTAGCTTGTGCCGCCTTCTATAATCTAAATAAACGAGGGAGTGGATAAACTATCGGTAATATATGTCGATGTACCTATATTTAAATTTAGTTTTATATGTACCTTTCTTATGTCCAATTTTAATGAAGTTTTTTTTATAAAACAAAAACAGCACTGAACTGTCTGACTGAACAGAACAATGAAGTGAAAATTTAAGATTTAAGGTTATGGTTCAATACAGTTGCAAAAAGGTAGTGACTCGACGTCCTACCAACGTAAGAATACGGAAATCTAAACAACGTTGGAATTAGTAAAACAGACGACGTTTGCATAACGTTGGAATAGGTCCTGAAACTGACGTCGGAAAACTCTATATTGTCCAACGTTGTAACTACGTTGTCCGAATCACCTAAAGATCACTTAAGCAAAAAAGGTTACAAGACAACGTTTATTCGACGTCGCAGAAGCTTCTACTTTGCTGTAGCACTAGTCCAACGTCGGCACAACGTTATAAAAACGTTTAAATTTATTTTAATACCCATGGTAGGGAGCTAACTATTTTTTGTAACTAATCCAACGTTGTGTTTAGTAAACATGTGGTCGCAAGTCGTGAAAATGCTACTTGAGATATTCTTGTGTGCAATAGGTTGGGAAACATTTATTTTGTATGTTCTCCATTTGTTAAGTCTCATTCAGAACCTCGAACTTAGTGAAATAAATTAGTGGTTTCAATTAGCAGAGAAGTTTGCTCCTCTAATTTCAAACTAGCATTCAGAGCTTCAAAATTAGTGGTAGTAATTTTACAGCTTCACTCAGAACCTCGACATTAGTGGTTTTAATTAGCGTAGAAGTTTGTTCCTTTAATTTTAATGTAACCATTCAGAACGTCAATTAGTGGTAGACATTTTCAATTACTTGATTCACTGAATCATTGAATTCACTTGAAAATTTGCGAAAAATATCATTTTGGCCTTTGATTATCTTCCGTCAAGAGAAATTGTGGTTAAAAATCAGAAATCACTAGTCAAAAGTTGATTGTTTTATAAGCTAAATATTAGGCTTTTTCTCTGGATACAACTGACTAATGCAAGCTGTTGCTAGGATATCCTATTAATTTTAATTGTGTTTTTTAGACATTGTGGATGATCGTAAACTAAAAAGTATAAAGTGTAATTGAAACCACTAATTTATTCCACTAATTGCGGGGTTTTGAGTGAAGCTTAAAGTATAATAATTATACTTTAAAGAAATTAGTGGTTTCGATTATTAAAACCACTAATTTGGAGGTTCTGAATGAAGTTTTACACAGAATATAGTGTCTGTTACCCAATTAGTTGCATAAATAAGTACTTTATTTTGTAGATTTCTCTTCCAGTGACAAAAAAACACAGACTTTTTAACAAACTATTAACGATGATAGTACAAAATGCTTGTATTGTTCTTTTACAGATGATAAAAGCGGAGGATACCGGCAAACTGTCCAGCACCGCCACCGTCAACATCAAAGTGACCGACATCAACGATAAGAACCCGGAGTTCGAGGGCGATCCCTACTTGTTCCGCGTCAGAGAGGGCCTGGAAAAAACGTCAGTCGGTTTCGTGAAGGCCGTGGACGCGGACGAGGGCATCAACGCCAGGATAACCTACTCTATTCCCACGGGACTACCGTTCAACATCGACAACGAGACGGGGGAGATCAGGACGAATCGGCCGCTGGATTACGAGACGCAAAAAGTAAGTGAATTTTTATTTAATAGCAGTAATTTGAAAAAAAAGACTATCGAAGGTGTCTAATATTATTTTTACACTCTCCAAAAAATCCTTTATGAGTATTTCGCCACTGCACTGCAAGAAAATCTACAAAATAAAATAGTTATTTTTTGTAAACACGTCTGGCGTTAAACCTAAACGGACACCGCTTGTCAGAAGTTATGTTTACAGTTATACAAATTTGCCTAACAAAGAGAAAAATATTTAACGTTTCGGAAAGTTTCTCTCTTTCCGTCGTCGGAAGCAAAAAAAATTACAAAGAATAAGAAAAAAACTATTTAAAATATTTAAATTCAGCTATTCGAGAACACTTTACTTTTTTAAAACAACGTAATAAGTTAGAATAATTATATTTCTTTCCTAACTAAGTGGTTTTATCGCTAAATTTAACTAAAGCTAAGTACAACACAAATCTTAAATACGTGGACTATTGTAACGACAAATACATCGTAAAAGACTATTTTGATAGCATTCTGAACGAGGATTCAAGTTAAACTTTTTAGAAAATAATTTAAAGAAAAAATGAACCTGCTCAGATGCTTGTTCCGAGTAAAATCCTAGAGCTCTATGATTTGCTTTTATAAACTCTGGCACAAGATGCAGAATTGCATGAATCGTTCCATATTGTACAATGCAAAAAAATGCACAATCATCTGCCATCTGAAATTAATTCCATTTCATCCTTTCCTGCATTTCGCAGAGCCTTGAGATCATACTTACAGGAGAAAGCCTTTTACGCGGTTAACGATTTTTTTATTAATATCTAGGGTTCTAAATTTAACACACATTCACTAAATTTAAGAAATGATTTGTTTTCTATCCATTTAAATTTAGTATTGACATTATATACAGTTGTTTATTTACATGTATGTTTATATTTTATTTATATTTAATTAAATAAATTTTTGACAATGTACAATTTCTAGTAAAATCCCTAGAGCTCTATGATTTGCTTTTTATAAACTCTGGCACGAGATGCAGAATTGCATGAATCTTTGGAGTTATCTTAATACCTAAGTTGAGTATTTCCAATCTAAATTGTTCGATGTCATGTTCAAAATGTTTGTTTAGTGCTTGAACAAAACAACTCGAAACTACTTGATTGAATGCAGAAAACACTGCAATATATTTATTTCCTAAAAAAATGTTTAGGTTTTTGCTTGTCAAAACTTTGAATAGGATTCTTTACCGGGCGATATCGTCTTCAAAATATCCACTTTCTTTAAAAGTTGTCTGGCGTTATTTCCGTTACATTTTCCATAATGATCTAGTTTCAATCCCGCTTTTTTTTATCCATTTTGTTGCAACATTGGTATTCTCCAATTCAAGACAATCAAATAGTTTTTGAACCACACCTAACAAAAGGTGAAGCTCAGGAGGGGGAATATACTTTAAGACAAGTGTTTCTTCGTCGCCAATGATTAAAGGTATGTTTATACAGTTTTCTAAAAAATAATTGCCCTTTTTTATATGGTTCATTGAACAACAGTTTAAAAAATACAAAAAAATATATCAAACAAAAACGCTTACTAAAATCTTTGGCTTTTGTTATATTTCCTCCAGATTGTTCCCATAAATTTATATTTTCTGTAATACTTTTTATAGTTCTGAATGGTCGTTTAATTTCCATTTCCTTTACATTTACATCATACCATGGGCAAGTGTGAGTGGATGAATTTGACTGAAGACCAAGGAGAATCATAATAAGCTTAAAGTCGGCGGCAAAAGTATAGGAACAAATTCCACATATGGACTGCAGATCTAACGTCTCAAAGAGGCTTTTAATGTTAGCATAAGATTCAGACAACTTTGGTCCTAAGCCAATTATGAATAGTTTATTAATTCCAGCACTTTTATATTTCTTGAAATATTCGAGATCATTTTCAGGGAGCACAAACTTTAAGTGATCCACCACCACTATCAATGCCAATTTTTACATGAAAATCTTCAGATAATTCTCTAATTTCCAAAATATATGATAGAAGACCAGATAAATCTGAGCAGTATACAAAAATTAATATTAACTGAATTAACATTTTTCCTTTAAATTATTTTCTAAAAAGTTTAACTTGAATTCTCGTTCAGAATGCTACCAAAATAGTCTTTTACGATGTATTTGTTGTTATAATAGTCCACGTATTTAAGATTTGTGTTGTACTTAGCTTTAGATAAATTTAGCGATAAAACCACTTAGTTAGGGAAGAATTATAATTATTCTAACTTATTAGTTAACATTTTTATGCAAAATAAAACATATAGCTGTAATATGATTTTTTTGACAAATTATTGTTTCAGTTTTTAGTCTCAAAATTCAAAGTCACGGTACGTCACTGGATCTATGGAAATGATTTGTTCGATGATTTTGAACGCATTATGGCCATTAAAAAATTACTAATTTTGGAATTTATATATTTTTTATTTTGAATCATATAAAAACCGAACAGTGTATACTTGAGTATTACACATGTTTTCTCTAATATCGTTAGTTTTGTTATCGTTATGAATGTTTATTAAAACCAGGACTGTATCGTTAGTCTTTAACGTTTTTTTCATTAATATGACTTTTCGACAATGGTCACCAAAACCATCTCGTCATATTAAAAAAATACATCAAAAAGTAATGATAATTGCAAAAACTGCGAATTGATCGTGATCAATTCATTTCGCTCTTAAAAATTAACCGAAGCGTATTGCAATATGTAATGCGAATATGTATTGCCATGAATCAAAAAACAAAATGCTCAGGAGTCATGGTTCTGTCCATAAAACTATATTTTAGGAAAATTTACAAACGAAATTATTGCACAGAGTGTTTAAAAGTTAGGGTAAAAAAATATCCTCGATAAACCCTGTATAATATGCCAAATACTAAAGTTTATAAAAAGTTGAGTTTACGAATAAAGGGTGATATAATTATATACAGTTTGCTGAAAAAATCATGAAAATAGGGCTAAAAATAACAAAAATATAACACTTTAAATTTGACTATATCTGAGTGTATAATCAAGTCGATATTATTATATTGTCAAGGTATATTAGTTTCTGTCAATTTTTAGATGTCATCTATTCGCATCTACCCTTGCTTTCGTGGTACAGACTTCACTGTATTTTTGTCACAATTCAAGAATATATGATTAGCACGTACTAATATCAAATCAACCTTTAAAATAAAAAGACTTAGGTTGACTGCAAGCGACGTTCCGTATTCCTGCTGTTAAAACATAACAGCTGATTTTTATAAATGGAAACCAGTTGTTGCTAGGATATTCTATTAATTCAATAGTGTTTTTTAGACATTGTGAATGATCGTAAACCACAATGTATGACGTGTAATTGAAACCGAGACCACTAATTGCGAGCTGAATGAAGCTTAATAATAGCAATATTTAAAAAAAATTAATGTCATTAACTGGGGGTCAGAGTGTTAAATAAGTACTCATTGATTCCTCATCAAAATTCACATCAGTACTTTTTAACCAGTAGTAGACTTAAAATAATTTTATTTTAAATCTATGGAAAGAAGCATTTTTGTTCTGATTTTGTTTTTGACTGTGTTTTTTGAACTGTAAAATTCACTTTTAAAGACTTTTTTCTCGTTCTAGGGATATCAGTTCGTGGTAACAGCAAAAGATGGCGCTCCTGATCCGAGAATCGCCACAGCGACTGTAGCGGTTGAAGTTGAAGATGTTGAAGATGAAGTCCCAGTTTTCAGAGACGAAAAATATGAGGCACTGATCCCGGAAAATATGGCTGATCATTACGTCACAACGGTCGAGGTTGGTACCTTAACAGATTTTTGAAAATTGGTTATTGTTGGAAATTATAAATTTAATTTTGAAATATACGGAAGTGGGGGGGGGACGTAGTACGAATATCATGACAGTTAATAATTGTCAGTTTTGGTTAACCGAGAGTTAGAAAAAAGGAATCTTAACCGATAGGATTTTTTGAACCGGTGATAGGATTTTTTGAAGATTTTAATTTTTACATAAAGGCACCTGCTTCATCTATCTTCGATGAAAGAATTCGATTTTTTTAATTTTGGCACTCTGTAGCTCAGAAAGCAAGTACTTTAGTTCCTATATTTGTATATACTTTCTTTCTTAAAAACAATTTAGGAATTACAACCTGAAATATTTTAGACTATTTACGAAACACCCTGTACGTTATCCTATTTTTCTAGGCTTTTGATCCGGATACCATCAAGAAAATAACCTACGTCATTCACCAAGGTCCAACGGACTTGTTCAGAATCGATGAGAAAACCGGCGCCATCTACACCACCAGGGGATTGGATTTCGAAAAGGATGACCGACACGTACTGATCATCGGCACTTTGGAAAACATGTCCAACGAGAAGAACAGTACGACAAAAGTTATCGTGGATGTGGAGGTTAGCTAGGAAATTTTATAAGTGTATTTAAGGAAGTTTGACTTAAATACTGTGTTTTTTGCAGGATCGAAATGATATACCTCCTGTTTTTACCATTATCCCACATCCGATTAGTTTAGAGGATGACGTAGCAATAGGAACGACAGTAACTACATTAGTGGCTACTGATTCGGATGGTACTGCTCCAGGAAATAAGGTAATAAGTAATGCACAATAAAAAAAAATTACGAAATTTCTCTGATATTTGTCTTTATTATGAATATTTAATCTGATCTCTTCCATACTTTATATATTTTTTCACATTTTTTAGCATTATTTCAATAAAAATATAAATTTCTCAAAGGCTTTGCAAATGCTACGGTTCAGAAAATCGGTTGCCAAAGTCGTACCACTAGGTTTGCTATATCGAATCTCTCATGTGAAATATTTCTAAAACATATCTACATATTCATACTTAAACTTATTAGAGTGGTTTTCAAGAATCACGTCAGGCTTCAACTTGTTAGTAAATATAATAAACTCATCTTCAGAACCATTATTTTTATCTTTTTTTCTCAACTACTACAAAGTTTGCGGGTCATTTTGTACCTCAAATCATCATCTCTTTAAACATTTATGTCTTTGATTCATTTAAAGCAATGGCTATACTTAACCAACACCCATACAGAGAAACTGTCTAGGCAACATCATTAAAAGTATTTAACGGTTTTTTTAGAAGTAAATTGATGTTTAACCATGTGATATATAAGAAAATCTCTTGTAGTTTGAGAAAAAAAAAACGTACTTCAATTACATTCCTTCAGGCCATACAAAATTACTTACCATAAAGAATCTTTGATGGAATTATTTCTACAAGTACTCGTGCTACTTGAAAAAAATCTTAGATATAGCTAGACAGACGTCTTAGGTATAGCAAGAGAGTCTAATAAGACAATTAGACTAAATATACCATAATATGCCTTAATCGGATATTGAAAAGGTACATTTTACGAACTGGTGACTTTCTCACCATCTATTGCGTAAATTAAATTTATATTATATATATTTACCTGTATTTCGTTTATTAGGTGAGATACGAAATCATTGGGCGTGGAAAGGCGATGAAATACTTCCAAATCGATCCAGACACCGGTACGCTGAAAGTAACGAACGATTTGAAGAAAGAAGTAGATACTGAGTATCAGGTAAGAAGATAATCAAGAACGTTGTCTATCAATTTAATTTTAAGATATATTATTTTTTCTGTCAATTTTTAGATGTCGTTTATCGGTTTCTATATTTTATTTTTCTTAATTCAAGAATGTATGATACTCACATACTAATATCAGATCAATCTCTAGATAAGAAGACTGAATGGAAGGAGTCTAATATTATTTATATATTCATGCATTAAGCAGAATCGACATCACCGCACCCATGGTTGACAATTTTATTTGACGTTTAAGTTGACACATTTGAAATTTTACTAACTGTACAACTGTACATGTCGGACTTTACTGATATTTAAAATAGATTATATATTCTACTACATATATATTTTCTGATTCTGATTGGGTCTGATTTTCCCTTCTAATACCGATCTCATGCCCTAAGTATTTATATATATGCACTTGTTCCAAAGGTATGTTATTAATGTTTAAATTTCCACTCAGTACTAGGTTTGTCATGTTGTATTGTGTCTTTGACAAGTTAATTTTCAAACCGACTTTTTCCGAAGCATCATTCAGCATATCCAGCATATTCTGTGCCTCCTGTATGTTGTCTGTTATTAAAATAATGTCATCTGCAAAACAGAGATGATTTATCAATTTGCCATCGATGTTAATTCCTGTTGAATCCCAGTTTATCATTTTTAACATACTTTCTAGCACAGCAACGAATAGTTTAGGGGACAGTGTGTCGCCTTGTCTTACCCCTCGATCGATATTGAATTTATCTGTGCATTGATTTGTCGATATTCTGACGTTTGCCGTGGCATTATCATATATATATATATATATATATATATATATATATATATATATATATATATATATATATATATATATATATATATATATATATATATATATATATATATATATATATATGTCTTATGATTGAGGAGTATCGATGATCGATGCGACTCTCACTTAGTGTCTCTAGAAGCTTCCGGTGGTCTACCGAATCGAAGGCCTTGTCGAAATCCACGAAGACAAGCATTAGTGGTCTATTATACTCAATGCATTTCTCGATAAGGATCTTGACTGTTAGAAGATGGTCATTTGTTCCGTAACCTGATCGGAAACCTGCTTGTTCGCTCGAAAGAAAAAAGTCTATTTTATTTGTCAAACGCTTGGTGAGTATTTTAGTAAATAATTTGTATACGTGGCTAAGAAGGCTAATGGGCCTATAGTTTTTAAGGTCTGTAACGTCACCTTTCTTGTGTACAATAATGATGGTTGCGTTGTTCCACTGTGATGGGGTTATTTCTTCTTCAATGCATTTTTAAATAGGACATTTAAAGCTTTGATGATTTCTGGTCCTCCTTCTTGGATTGACTCTATTACCAGTCCATCGTCGCCGGCAGCTCTATTGTTTTTCATATCTCTAAGGGCACTGATAATTTCTTCCTCGGTTATTTCTGGAATTTCTTCCGACCCCTGATTTATTACCTTTCGGATGTCGGTTCTGATCCCCTGCTGTTTTGATGTGTAAGTCTATGTTGGGTGTTACAGTCTATGTTGGGAGTTACACTCGGAAATAAAATACCCAATCATACCATACGAAATCGAACAGGAGTAAGAAAAAAAAATTAAAGTGTCAAAACGAATAACAATGTTAGGAAATAAATAAATAAATGTGGCAACTTGACATTTTTTACAGCAGAGCTACCACCTGAATCCTCAACATAAAATTTAAATTCCAGTTAGTTGTCCATGGTTGGCAACAATGAATTTAAAAATCGCGCCCTTGATTACGTAACTAAAAGTTTAATTGATATCAAATATAGCTATGACATCATGTAATTATTGAGTCAAAATGGTAGCCAAGTAAATTTAATGAAATATAAGGTTTATATTTCAACAGCACAACAACGAGAACTCGTTTAATAATTATATCGTTTTTTTTTAAATTATTCTTGTTTGTTAGGTTGATGTTCGAGCCTACGATTTAGGCGAGCCACAACTATCCTCCGTAATCACTGTTGAAGTATTTATTCAACACGTGGCAACAGTGGCTCCTGAAGTAGGACTTCGTTTTGCCGACACTTCCTATACCGTACAGTTACCAGAAAATGCCACAGTTGGAGAAAAAATCAAGACACTAACTATAGTCAATGCCAAAACGCACGGCACGAGTATTCCACTTAAATGTCAGATAATCAGTGGCAACAAAGAGGGTAAGTTTACAGTATATTTAATGAAAATTATTCTCCTTCGAAGAATCTATCAAAGTCAGCCTGAAGATTGTTGTTTTGTTTTCTTCGGTCATATGAACTTAAAGCAGAATTTCCCATACTTGTAGGGGTCAAGGCCTGTTACTTCTCTGTATATTATTTTATTTTATGTATAACACTACTTTGCTTTCAGCTCCATCTACATTTATGTACATACATTTGGGTATTTCTAATAATTCGTTGGCTTTTTCGTCAAATCTTGATTTACCGTTTAATAATAATATAGAATATTAAATTGTGATAAAAAATAATTAAGCAACTATAGGTCAACACAAAATCAAGGCCTGCTTCGATACAAAGATAAAAAACGTAATATTTCTCTCATTTATAGAAGTAAATACACATAACCTTATATCGTTAGAAAGGGTTAAACGCCAGCATTTTTATAAGTTTATAGCCAACTATGATTGCCATTTAAAAAAATATATTTTATATTATTTCTGACCAAAAGAGGAAGCATAGAAAAAAACTGACTACGCCACTGGATTGTGCTTAAAAAAGTGCCTTAAGAACGTTTTTACAGAATTTTATTATTCCGCGAAATACAAAAGTTATGAGCAATTTTCCAAATGGTACAAAATTAAAAAAGACCCCGTATCTCAGTCAGCAGTGAGAATATCAACAGGCGGTTTACGCCATTAAACGTGTCTCAGAAATCAAGCCCATGACATCTATATCGGTTTTGCTCTATCTAGTCAGGAAATAGGTTTTCTCTGTTAAAACAGACCAATTTCGACCACCCTGTACATCGTAATAGACTCCTAAGTGCCGCATAAGCATATATTGACCAGCTGAATACCTGGTTAGTCCATGCTGAAGGAATATTCTATGAGTCTAAATTCTTCGATCCATTTTCTTCATCTCAAATGGTTTGTGGTTGTGATAAAGAGGAATAATTATTTGGCCCCCCCGTTAAATAGTTATTAATCTGTTGGAAATAGTGATGTGTCGGTATTTGAGTAACGCGATTTTGGAGCGGTATTTTTTTGTAACGTCGTGTCGCGCTCCACAACGAATCAGGAACCTGTTATTGAAGAACGACGATCATAATGACGACAAAATTATAAATTATTTATATAATTTGCAAATAAATTATTTATAATCGCTCTTGAAGTTAGCTCGAACCGTAGTAACCGCATAGCGACGTGTTTAGCTCCAGCCGCGATTTCGTCGGTCGCCAACAGTTGTGTCTGGAATTGATATGTCCGTAGCGCTGCGCGATCTCGATCGGGACGTGTTCCACTCGCTCCAGCCGTCGCGCTCCTAGAATTGTAGTTCCGTGTCGCGAACAGAAGTTACTGCAGTAAGTGGGCATCGACGCTCGACCTCGGAGGCGACCTACTTCGCTCCAGCCGTCGCGCTCCTAGAGTTTTAGTTCCCTGTCGCGAACAGAAGCAACTGCTGTAACTGATTATCGACGCTCGACCTCGGCGGCCGCGGCGACGTACTTCGTTCCAGCAGTCGCTGGAGCGCTCCTAGGGTTCCGGTTTTGCCTGTCGCGATTTGGTCGGTTACTATTGGCGTTGGTGCTCCCGTCGCTACGTTACTTTCGAAATAGCGATTTTTGGTATGTACTAGGCATTGTATAAAATAGCGTTGTTAGAAAGATGAAAAGTAATAGCAAATAAAATAAAAATGTTACTTGCTTTTATACATTTATGTAAGTTTTATTGTTTATATCACGGGGGTGTCACTTGTATGGGAAAACAGGCAACAGTCAAATTTAAACGTGCCAGGATAAACGACAAAGAAAGCAACATCTGCCAGGCATTGGCTTTCTTTGACACTCACATTGCTTAAATCATGATACCGCGGCCATTTTGCCAACAAAGTCGGCCGGCTGTCCTGGCAAGTGATTTAAAACAATTTTGTTTTTTTACAATATTAAGTTACCATGTATTTAATGCGATTATTCAGTTAACTGGTAAGTCATAAATTACACACAAATTCTTTATTCGTAAATACAACTAAGATGTAAACGTATTTTTGTATTTTTAGATTTCAACTTTTGCAAAGACCCGCCGATAGAACTTGCCTGGCAGCGTACCTGTTTAACTAAACGTATTATTTCCTGATAATACATAATATCAAAACACGTAAGTACCTCTATAATTTATGATGAAAAATGATTTTGATTATGTTTTATGTTATTTAAATACTTTCTAACCTCAAATAATAGTAAGATCCTTGTTTATATCGCACAGCCCGTTCAAAACTGTATTGTCTTCAAAAAATGTTTACAAAACAAACAATTATTACAAAAACAATGCCCTTTTAATCTGATTTATACCTCAGAAGGATGCCAGTAAAATTTTATTAAATCAACATTATATTATTTGGCCATTAATATGCAAAAAGGAGCATATTGCCTTAACTTAAATTTTCTTTTACTTCTCTTGACAATGTTCTCTATATTCTCTATTTTGAATTAGTAAACTTTTGAACGGGATGTGCGATATATAAAATACATAATATATCCAAGGATTTGATCTGATAAAAGTATTTTTTGATGCATTTTTTTGGTTGTTTATGCACGTTGGCTTGGTTTATGTTTTATTCAGCTTATATTTATTTGGTATAATAGTTTTTTTTACCTTTGGAATGGCATGCATTGAGGCAAGATAGTGTTTCATTAAATCATTAAAGGAATTTAAATTACCACATATTTTTTGTGATATTAGTGTGTTATTATGATACAACTATTAGGTAGTTGTATCATAGTGCCTTATGCATGTTATTTACCTATTATATACTTATGTATTATCAGTAAATAGATGATAGCATACTACTAAAATGTATTTTTAATATTATATGTTTATCTTTCCAATTCACTAGTTATTTGCAAAATGTATTTTGAACTAATTTAAGTCATTAATTGATCATCTTTCTTTTTCAGATTCCGGGATATTCTTTTTCATTGTTAAATAAATATATATATTTCAATATTATTGTAATATAAATCGCAGCTCTAAAAAATAAATGATATTGTTTACTAAATGTGTAATTTATTTACTATGAATTTTCTCTGAAAATAATAAGTCTTTAATAATATCATTGATTTGCTGTGTAAAGTTAATAGACATATTTTTTAATACTTTAAATTATATTAAAGTAATAAAAAATATGTTTATTAACTTTAAACAGTAAATCAATGATACTGATAAAAATATTTTTTTTTAAATTTCCCCTCTTTTAAGCCCCGCCCCTCCGATTCCCCTCAATTTAGCTAGTACTGCCAGGCTGCACCAGGTGGCGTCTGTTTCCATTTTTTAACATGAAGGTAGCATTTCTTTAATGTACCTATTCTCTGGTTTATATCTATTTTTAAGGTCTAATGATGGCTGGAATTGCCGAAACCGCTCACCAATAAAGAATTTTTTTGACAGTGGTTTGGACTTTGTTCTTGATTAAATATATTATGTTGCAATACACATAAATATGAGCCGTTAAAGACAATACGTCATTCCTAGATATTTCTTTAAAAATTAAAATATAATGCTACTTCCCGCAATATAATGAACAAAAGCATTATAGCGATAGGTAATCAATTTCGCAAGCAACTAACTATAGTTAAACTAACTTATTTTATTTTTGTATTTCTCAGCATCGAAAATTTTAAAAAATATAGGGCCATTTTCTTGAAAGTAAACACCGCTCTCCATAGGCGTTCTATTAAGTTCATTATCTAAGTTCATGGCACGAATGGTAATGTAACAGCTGGTACAATTGTAAGAACCTGACAACACTGGATTAGATAACTAATGCCAGAAATACTGCATAAGCGAGGACCGCGGAAGGAAGTCGGAACCTCGATTACAAAATAGCGGTATTTTGTCGCGGTATTTTTCTGGGACGGTCGTTACTGTAACGCGACTCATGTGGAACCGGTATTCCCATTACTAGTTGGAAATAGAAAAATGAGTACTGGGTGTTGATGTAAAAATTCGAATTATAAAAATAGTTATTTTTTTAATTTAATTATAGTAAATTGTCTTTTTCAGGAAAATTTGTTCTCAATATTACCGAGGATCGCAACTGCGCCATCTATCTCAACAATTCCCTGGATTTCGAAACCCAAGAACAGTACATTTTCGACGTTGAAATCATGTCACTGCAGGGTTTCATCAACAAGGACTTCGCCGTCACCCAAATCACTATCAACGTCCAGGATGTCAACGACAACAAGCCAATGTTCATCTATCCTGTAGAAGTCGAGTCGAGGATGAATGACAAAAAGGTTAACCGAAGTAGAATCGATGATGTTGGTGATAATGACATTGAAACTGAATCAAACGGGGATAGATCCAAGATAAAGTATTACGCGGCCATTCCCATAGATTCAGCTATTAACTCGGCAGTGACTCAGATTAAAGCTGAGGACATGGATAGTGGAAAGTTTGGTAGAGTTGTGTATAATCTTGCAGGTGAGTAGGTAGCTAAGAAATAAGAAGTTATAGTTTTTCTAATAATATACAGGGTGTTTTATAAAACATGTGCCATCTCTCGTGGGGAGATTCCTCGCATAAAAATAAGATTTATTTTTTATATCAACATAGGTCCGATTCCGCTTTGTTTCGTAGTATTGTTTCGAGTACATTTAATAGATCTTTATTATTTGAAAAAATCTAGGTGGCTGTGATATACCTTTTGTTAATTTAACACAAATTAAAGGATGTAGAGTAAAATACACAAAGGTAATAAAAAGATACACGTTTAAAACATATTTTAATTATTACCGAATTAAAACTAGATATAAACCCATCATTATGTGACAAAAATTAGCTAGATGAAATCAAATGCGCAAAATGCTTCCTTGTCTGTTAACTGCATAAAATGATTGTCTTTTCAAAAGGATCTTTTCATTTTAAAAGGCATATGTGGAGTTCTACTTCGAAAAGCAGCTATATACAATCATTTCTCTCATGTTGTCAACAATAGTTGGTCGAGTTTTGTAAACACTGTCTTTAACATATCCCCGTAAAAAAGTCCGGACTAGATCAAATCAGGAGCATTTAAGTACGTTTAAGTATTCTAATAATTGGTGAATGTACACTGCAATCACTACTGCAATCACTTTTTGTTTGCATTTTCGGCAAATTTCTGAGATTTTTTTT
The DNA here is from genome assembly GCF_002938485.1 of Sitophilus oryzae. NCBI lineage: Eukaryota > Metazoa > Arthropoda > Insecta > Coleoptera > Curculionidae > Sitophilus > Sitophilus oryzae. Next base: position 755,304 of record NW_022146186.1, on the reverse strand, counting down.
AACTGACACAAAATGCTAGCTAGTTTTTAAAGTTGGACTGATTAGACAGATTTTACAGACAAGATTTTATCAAATAATAAAGATCCACTGAGACTAAATCATAAAAATGAAAATATCTAGGAAAATCTTTGTTTGAGGGATAGGCAACCTTAATAGTATTTTGAAGAGACATGAATTCCCCATTAAATATTGGAATAATATACTGGGTGTTCCATTTAAAATAAAACAGTAACTTGCTTTTAAAAGTGAGCAATGTTCAATATTAATTTTGTCTCACCCTGTATAACTTTTTGGATGAAGTTTTAATTTGATTTAATGTGCAAAATAGTTAATTTACCTATATAACCGGGTAAATTCCAATTTAGGTAGCTTTTATTGTAATTTACAAATTGTTCTTTATTCTTAGAAAATGTTAAATATGTCAAAAAGCTTACATTTTAGTCATAAAAACTCACTTTTATTTTTCTCCCAGAATCCGAAAATCATTTAATATATAGGGTGTTCCATTACAAGAAAACACAACTTTGATATGTAACTTTTTGGTGGGACACCCTGTAGAACTCTCTATATTTTTAAAAACTGCTCTAAATTAACCTACATATGCTCACAAAATTTCATTTCAATACAAACTGTCGTTCTCCTTAGAGCCTCCGCGTCGTATGAGAGGCGCCAACCTGTATATTTTTTAATAATATCTTACTTTTATTGTTGCATTCCATCCCTCACATTTTATTACAGGAAATTTCAGTGAAGATTTCTTCGCTATCGACCCATCCTCGGGAATAATCAGAACGAAGAAAACGTTCGACTACATCAACGAAGAGCAACTTCCATTTAAACTGACAGCTCTAGCTAGAGACAATCCTAATGCGACAAGTAACTATTTTCAAATCAGTACACCACTGATCGTCAACTTGATTACGCCACTGAACCGACTGATACTAGTGGTGGGGGATGCGACGCCCAGTGCCGTGCAGAAGAAACTTGACGATATTTTAAGGATCGTGCAGGACCAATCAGGATTAATTGCAGGTGAGACATTCAATCTATGTATTATACAGGGTCGCTTTTATGTATGGAAACGGTCGATTATTAGGTAAAATATAGGAGGTACCGCAAAAAGTTAAATACACAAGTTATAGGATTCTTAAATATCTATTAGCGAGTAATAAATTTAAGTATACAGGGTCGTTCATAAAGTCGTGCACATCAAATTTTCATTTTTTTTAATAGAACCCCCTGTATATTATTACAGGGGGTTCAAACCAACCGTTTCCGAGTTATTGACTTTTGAACATATCACTAAACCATTCGATTTAATTAATTTCGATGTGTTTGATTTGATTTAATGACGCCATTCTGCCGAAACTGTGATACTGTTGTAAAGGATTTTTAAATTCCTAGTAGCTACTAGTAAATTTAAGTATACAGGGTCGGGTCATAAAGTTGTGTCACATCAACCTTTATTTTTTTTTAATGAAACCCCCTGTATATTTTTGCATATTTCAATTTTTCCTCCAATTTTAAGCAATAATCGTAATACACAATAATGTACATAAATTGAAGAATTGAAATCTTAAACGAAAATTTTGTAATTTCCAGACTTGATATACTCTCATTATATACATCTATCCATGCTAACTTGAGAATTAGTATCAAATATTATTAAGTATCACAGTTTCGGCAGAATGGAATCGTTAAATGAAACTGAACATATCGAACTTCATTAAACCAAATTTTTAAGTGATATTTTCAAAAGTCAATAACTCGGAAACGGTTGGTTTGAGGTATATTGTGTGTATTTCGATTTTTGCTTAGAATTGAAGGAAGAACCGAAATATACAATAATATACAGAGGGTTCTATTTAAAAAAATGAAACTTTGATGTGCCACGACTTTATGAACGACCCTGTATACTTAAATGTATTACTCTCTAATAGATATTTAAAATCCCTATTACTTTTAGATTTAACTTTTTGCGGTACCTTTTATATTTTACCTAATAATCGACTGTTCCTATACATTTTAACGACCCTGTGTTCACATTAATGACTTTTTAAAATTAAGAAACTCTTTTTTAAAAAATTTCTTCACATTTTATTAAAATAATTTTGTTTCTACTTTATCGTCTACACTCACCGGCAAAAAAACCGGCCACTAAAAACTAGTCCCAAATTCAAAGTTGGTTTTCTCGCGAACCACTCATTAGATTTTGATGATTTTTTTTTTTAAATTGTAAATTAATTCCTTCTTAACGGATGCTTCGTCAGAAATTTTTATTCTCAATTTATTTTGAGCATATATATACAGGGCACAACAATAAGACGAAGTTTTATGCCCGAACTTTGTAACACCCTGTAGAGTGCAGCAGCTGTAGTAGCTATTGCTAAATCAAATCAAATTGCAGCCTCATCTTTTGTGAGCATTTTGTTTTTTTAATCACGACATTATCTCTAATAAATAAATAAATGCCTTTATTGTCAAAAAATTTTTCAATTTGTAGACAAAGGTAAACTAACAAACAAAGTAAAAAAAAACAAGGTACACAAACAAACAAACAAAAGATAATACAAAACATTATACAAATAATATTGTCAGTCTTATTGTTAAAATAAACATTTATAAATGTTTACAATGTCAAAGAACAAAAAAAATAAAAATAATATTCAAAAATATTTATCCAGTTTATAGCAAAATATCAATGACCTCTAAATAAATTAATTTCGATGTCATTAGTAAATATAGCAATAGCAAACATTGGACCAGTGTTTTCAAGATCAAATTCGATTTTCAATTCAAATATAATTCATTTACGGCGTAGAAAGCCTTGTCTAGTAAATAAGAGTTCAATGCTTTGCGAAATGAAAAAAATGATCTTATGGATTTGATTTCAAATGGCAGGTGATTGTGCATTTTTTTCGAGTTGTATAATATTGAACTTTTAACTAACTCTGAGCGTGGGGTAGGTAGATAAAGATCTTGCTCCGCGTTCCTGAGTGGATAAGTGTGAGATGGCCTTTCTTGAAAAGCTGATACATGTTTACGTATTAGGCAAACGGATTCAAATATAAATAAGGAAGGAAGAGTCAATATTCTTAATTCCTTAAAAAAGTCCCGGCAATGAGTTCTTGAAAATGCGGTCAAATTGAGTCGCACAACACATACCCCAGAAGGGCATACCTGAGGTGCGACTCGAAAAGTGCATAATAAACAGTTCTAGCCACTGACAAGTTAAACTCCTTAGAAACAGACCTTAATGCAAAACAAGCAGAGCTCAATTTTTTCGACAAAGCTTCGATATGTATGTCCCATTTCAAAGAATTGTCCACAACAAGCTCTAAGAATTTTACAGATTTTACGACGTCAATGGTGTTGTTGTTAAGTACAAAAGGCTGCAACGAGTTTTTATACGACAAAGCTTTAGTTTTAGAAATGTTGAGACTCAGGAGGTTCGAATCGCACCAAGATTTAATGGTGATTAAGTCATTTGATATAATCCTATGAAGTGCCGCGATGTCCTTGTTGCTCCAAGTGAAGCTAGTGTCGTCCGCAAAAAGACATATTTTGCCACTGATGTTTATGTTAGCAATGTCGTTAATAAAAAGGAGAAACAAAATAGGGCCTAGTACTGAGCCTTGTGGTACTCCACATTCTATTGGCTTGCTAGAAGACAACGTGGTATCCACCCTCACAAGTTGACTTCTGTTGCTCAGATACGACTTAAACCATTCGAGAGATGATCCCCTGAACCCATAGTGCTGCAGTTTATTAATTACTTATGATTTACACAATCGAACGCCTTAGAAAAATCACAGAAAATTGTTGCTGTAGAATGATGGTTGTTTAGGCTGGAGTAAACTTTATTAAGGAGGGAAAACATAGCGTCATTTGTGGACTTGTTGCTTAGAAATCCAAATTGGTATTCAGTAAGTATTTTGTACTTAAACAGAAAAGATACCAGCCTTCTTTTAACCAACCTTTCTATGATCTTAGATAGCGTTGGAAGGAGTGCAATTAGGCGATAGTTAGAAGCTTCATCTTTGTCTCCTCCTTTATGCAGAGGAATGATTATTGCCGTCTTAAGACATTTTGGAAAAATACCATTTTGGAACGACATGTTTATTAAAGTTGTTGGGTGATTCAGAGTGCTTTCTGGCAGATTCGAAAACATTTTTAAATTAGCCCGTCGGTCCCAGAAGAGGATTTATTTTTGATGGTATTAATTGTACTGCGAAGCTCTTCAAGAACTACGGGCGAAAAAAAGAAACTGTGTAAGTTTACATTATTATTAGAGAGATAAGAAAGTGGATCATTGTTGAAAGTGGATCTGTTTGTATTGGAACTACGCTGCTTTAAAACAAACGCCTCGAAAAAAGATTTAGTCCATTACTCAATATCCCAATTCACATGTAAACGCGCAAACTGAAGACGTGCTCGACGATGTCTTGGAAGTAGTTGAGGTGGCAGACAAGCTATTTTCTTTGAGTCTTCGTCGGATTGTTCTCTCACTGACTTGAGTTCTACGCACGGCTTGTAGCAGATGTTGATTCTGTAACGCTGTAATTCTACGATTTCATAAAGTGTTCAGAATAATAAAGCGGTCGTCAATTGCATTTGTCTTCCGTTTTCTTCCAAGAACCCACTTGCCTGGTAAAATTTCCCGTTTCCATATACCGATTCCAGGCATCCTGGACTGTTGTTCGAGGTATACCCAGGGTATCGGACACAACGTTTGACTTCGGCCATCCTCAATTAAAGCCACAATAGTAGCAACATCCGTCACAGATAATGGCATTTTTGAATTTGACAACCGTCGTTGTCATATTGCAAATATTCATAAATCCCTTTTCGTCTATATCGCCTTGATTATTTATAGATAAAACTTTCTGCCTGTGAAGCATTTTTCCGAGACGTTCGTTTTAAAGCAGCGTATCTCCAATAAAAACAGAGATAATGTAGTGATTAAAAAAACTAACTGCTCACAAAAGATGAGGCTACAATGTGGTTTGATTTAGCAATAGCTGCTACACCCAACAGCTGCTACACCCTACAGAGTGTTACAAAGTTCGGGCAAAAAACTTCGTCTTATTGTTGTGCCCTGTATGTGCTCAAAATAAATTCGGAATAGAAATTTCTGACGTAGCATCCGTTAAGAAGGAATTAATTTACAATTTAAAAAAAAATCATCAAAATCTAATGAGCGGTTCGCGAGTAATCCAACTTTGAAATTGGGACTAATTTTTAGCGGCCGAGTTTTTTTTTGCCGGTGAGTTTATTTTGTGAAATGTTTTCTTTCAAAAAATTTACAATGTAAATAATTCATGATTTTTATTTATTTTTTTCAATACAGGTGTTGAAAAATTAGGCTTCAGGGAGTTCATAGGAGCTAACGGAACCTTAGAGATAGACCAAGAAGGAACTGATATTTGGTTCTACGTCATTGATCCAGAAACTGACAAAATCCTACCCCGAAACCATTCATTGGTTAAAAGGTAAGATACCTGAGATATAGAACAAAATAGAATACTAATTAACCACAGTACACCAGAACACTTTACTGTAGCACTGAACTTATTATTTCGCTAACCATATTAGCATCATTATTAACAGATGATTAAAACTGGTATATTTCTAGTTTCATAAAAGACAAATTATTTGTTTAAAAATTGATATACTTTCTTTTTCAGGATGATACTGGATAAATCATCAATGGACAATATCACCTTCGACATAACAGCTCAAGTAAAGAACACGGCTTTCAACATTCACGAACCTCTTGTACTGTCCAAAATAAAATCGGCCTCAATAGCTTCCTTTAACGGGGAAGTTTTCCCATATGCTTTGATCATTATTGCCTGTATTATTTTTGTGTTGGGCAGTGTAGGAATTATTTACATATGCGTTTCCTGGTCCAGGTAAGACATTTGCTGTAATAGATGCTTTATTTTTAGTGCTTAATTTGTACACTCAGTTGCAAAAAAAACGCAATGAAAAAAATTTTGGTCAAATTTATAGTGTTATATTTTTGTTATTTTTAGCCCTGTTTTCATGATTTTTTTTAGCAAGCTGTATATAATTAGATCATCTTTAATTCGTAAACTCAGTTCTTCTATAAACTTTAGTATTAACACGTATTAAGCATATTATACAGGGTTAATCGAGGGGTTATTTTTTACCCTAACTTTAAAACACCCTGTGCAATAATTTTGTGTGTAAATTTTCCTAAAATTCAATTTTACGGTCTGAGCCTTACGGTCTGTCTCCTGGGCATTTTGTTTTTTGGATCATGTCAATACATGCCTTGGTTAATTTTTATGAGCAAAATGAACTAGCCACCAACAATTTGCAATTTTTTCAATTATTATTTCTTTTTTGAAGTTATTTTTCAATGTGACAAGGCGGCTTTGATGATTATTGTGAACTATATATTACTATAAACTGCACGTCATGTTCGATGTTTAGGAAATGCATGGCAGAAGAGTTAGAGGTCGCGAAGCAGTAGCAGCTTCATTAAATTAACTTCGCTTGGTCCTTAAAGAAGAACGGGAAAACATAACGCAATATGGTATATGCAGCCTCAATGACAGTGTGAAGTGAACGTATACAGGCAGTTATATGTTATGTTTCAGAATGCTCAGGAGTCATGGTTCTGACCGTAAAATTATATTTTAGGGAAATTTTTTAAAGTTAAGATAAAAAATAACTCCTCGGTTAACCCTGTATAATATGCCGAATACTAAAAGTTTATAAAAGACTTAGTTTAACGAATTAAAATTGATTTAATTATATTTAAAATTCATAAAAATAACAAAAACATAACACTTTAAATTTTTGACTAAAATTTTCTTCATTGCGTTTTTTGTGTCGGAATGTATCTCTCAATTTTTTTTAATGAACCACACTAATCATAATAAATTTTCACCGAAAGTTTTTTTTAACTTACCTAGAGCAACCTTTCAAATTTCATACCTGGTATATTATTTTAGATACAAGTCATTCAAGGACAATTACTCGAACGGACGACAGTATGTCATACCGGCCAGTCCGGCCAGGTACGACACCGTATATGTCGAACCAAACTTGAAAGAATATGAGACGCAAGTACTCCAAATGGTGGTACCTGTGGACGACCAAGAGGACTACAACGACCTGCAGATCGATTTCAGCAACAAGAACCACGCTTTCAGCTTGGAAAATGTCAGCTATATTGGGAAGGATACGAACTTGAAGAATTACGGTAAGCAAGATCTTAATTTCTGTTTAAAAAATGATAGGAGTATTTAGTTATGTTAATGTTTGGGGTGTTTCTAACTTTATTTTTGCTATACTGAGTGTTTTTCAAATGTAGTGGCAAACCCCTATAAAACTGTTTTATTTTTTCAGATAAAAAAATGGTAATTTGAGATTGTATATGACATAAATCAAGATTGATTGACGTATTTAGTTAGTTTTGATCAATTTCTGTTTCACGGGAAATGACTGCAATTTTTGTTTTTTAAATGACACCCTCTGTATTTTTTTACTTTTTTCCATAGCAAGATTGCCTTATATCTATCAAAAATAGTAGATAAAATAATACTTTAACCGCAAGGGTAGATTAAATGATACTTTAACAGCGAGGATAGGTTAAAAACTTTTTAAACAGTTATTTCTTCTCGCACGTTTCTTAATTAATCTTTTCGGTCGGCTATAAAATACCATTTTATCGTCTTGTATAAAAAATAACTATTATTTGATAGAAAATGACATTCTGACTAGAATTGCATATCAATGTCAACTTTTGATATTTTCGCTTAAAAACTGTATTTTAAATTTCAATTTAGAGTACCAAGATAATAAATACACGACAATCGAAATACCCAGTATGTGGTACCAAATTATTCGTAAAAAAAGCTTTTTCGAAATATGCTAATGAGCTACTCTTGTTCAATTTGAAAAATTCAGTTATGGTTAAAAATATGACTTGGACAACTTTTAACCGGCCAGAATAAGACACGAAAAAGATTAGAGATTCAAATATATTTTTCCAAGGCTCCTTGATTAAAAATTAGTAGTTATAACACAGCAATGGAACTCTAGATTGAAATTTAAAATAGTATATTTTTATAATTGAAAATGTTAAAAGTTGATATATGATACAGCATTTCTATTCCTATTCAGACTGTTATTTTTTATCGAATAAAGTAAAAGAACGCCGAGGGTACCAAGCTGACCTGCGCAAGTCCATTTGCTCAAATTAACTGAGAAAACATTAAAACATTTAGTGTTTTAACCAAACCAAACAACTTTTTAATATTTTGCTTTATTTTATAAGAAAAATCTAACGTAATAACAATGTCACAAATAGATACTATAACCTTCATAAGCTTTCATCTGTACGTGGACCTATGTTATATTTCAGATAAGGCGAGCCCAGTAAGTAGCGAGTCAGCCACGACAGCTAGAGCATCTAGCGTGGGCGATAACCATCTAATTAAAAATACTAACAATACTTTAAGGAGGGATAACATATACAGGTAACATTCATTCTAATTCAGCTTTCTTACTAATTACCATTTATAAATAACATCGATACTCTACCTCGAAACCATTCATTGGTTAAAAGGTAAGATAATACCAAAGGTATAGAATAAAATAAAACACTAATAATTCACAACAATACACCAAAACACTTTTACTATTACACTGGACGCGCGTTTCGCTAACCATGTTAGTATCATCGTAACAACAGATATTTCAGAAACGTCTAGGTTTACTTATTTTTAAATTACACTGAAATTTATGAAAAAAAGTCCTTTGTCTCGGGTATAGTAACCGACACGTCGCAGTGATGCAGAAGTTCCCAATAGTGGCAAAAAATCAAAATATCAGAAGTATTTTTTTTTAATTATAATTTCACTCATATACTTTCTAATAGTCCATATTTTCAGAATCGTGAAGATTTTTGAATAAAAACGGGCCCATTGTTAATCCCTGGTAAGAAATGTTCGAGCTTATAAGATTATTAGCTGAAGCTAAAATATTTTGATTAATTAAAATTAGTGCGTTCAACATTGATGATAAATTAGCTAAAAACTGATGGTACTCTGAGAAAGTACAATGTTTTCAACTGTTTTACCTCTTGGTAATTCTAGTTTTGACTTCCCTGGTACCATAAAAAAAATCAATAAAGACCTTGATATAATAATTATTAAGAACTGTTTAATTTAAAATCACATTTTAGGTAAGCTAATACAAAATGCTCCAAATTTTTAAAAAAAAATATGATGTAGATTACAATTATTAGCCTTTTTTCTTCATAACTACGAAGTTTCATGACCAGCATTAACCCACAAATACTCTTTAGGTTGCCTAACTCTCCCGAAAACCATGATTTAGTTTCCCAAAATAAATTACATATGACAGTATATTACTGGGTGTTTCTTAGGTGCTGTAAAATATTGTTGTTGGTTATTTTTAATTAGTTTTAGAAAGGAAACTGTAATATATTTTCTCTTATTCAATTTAATTTTCGATATACAAGGTATTCATATTTAAAAATAATTTTTAATGTAAATTTTACTAGCTTTTCCCAGTTAAGCCTAAGTTTTTATTCGTTTTGTGCTTATATGACATTAAATTTAATATTATTAGAAATAATATCATTAATTTTGCATAATTATTGTTAATATAAACTACAAAGATGTATCAATGTGTCTATGATGCATCAACATTCAGTCAACAACTTTTATCAACAATCTCATGCACCTTCTACTAATTTTCTCGGATATAGTAAGAGATCACCACGACTTCTTCTGTCAAGTAAAATAAAACAGCATCCTGAGGCTCTAAAACTTATTATAGATTAAATTATTCTATTTTTTTAGCCATTTGCTAAATCCAATTTAAAATATATTATCCATCTTATCTAGAAGCTTTAGGATAATTTTTAGTTTGTTTTTCTTGCGTATTAAGTTCTTGTAACTAAGTTCTAATTATAATCTAAGTATAATATTTATACCACAGGTAATTACAGATATTTATAAATTATAGAATATTTAAAAATATAACTAAAATTAAATGGTTGTAAATGAACAACTGTGTTTAGATCTAATGCGAAAAGAGCGCTCAATCTTTTAGATGTCTTGGTGTTATTTTCATTAATAGGTAACTACATAAAATATACAGATGTATTTAGTTTCTTTTTTCGCATGGATATGAATATAAATATATTTTTTAAGTTGAATTTATGTAATACTTTATTGGTAACTAGTTCTGAAAAAAGGATTAATTATATTAAAAACAAAATGCTGATTCTATTGTAAGGGGCTGAAAATAAAACGTTGTATATTTATTTGTGTTTACACAATCTAAGGTTTACACAGACTTTTTTTTGATTTTTTAAACTTTACAATGAATAGAGTATTAAATTAATATGCTATTAAAGACAAAATAATATGATTAACAAAAACATTTAACAAAAATAATTTAAAAAATGTAGTAGTAAGTTGAGAAATTATTTTTGCCACTTTTCGCGTTTTCGGCATCACTGTGGCGTCGTGGAAGTGGTTCGAGACAAAACTAAATTAATCGAGACAACAGAAGACATCCGAAAGTCGCTAAAAAAATCCCCCACGCCCTTCGCCACAATTTCGCGAGTTGTTTCGAGGCGCTTTTAAGAAATAAAAGTATTATCTGGCTTCTATTAAAAATCTATATTGTAATACATGCTTATGGTTTTTGTTCTATAATTTTGATTGCTATTATGGCTTTGATGATGGAAAATATAGTGCAAATCGGCTCTAATAATTTCTCTTGACGTTTGTTTCAGATCGTCAGACGAGGATGACATGAACACCAGTCCTACCAACGACAACGTCATGTTCAAAGAAAAGAAAGACTACAACAACATACATTTAGGGTTTCCGTACGGTGACCGATCTCCTATAGAAACCACAACGGAATTGTAAATAAATATTAACTAATCTAATTTTAATTAGAACCACGATTCACATACAGCCGGTACATATAGTCTAAGCATAGTATAAGGAACTATTACGGTTACCGAGATACCAATGCTCGTACCTCGAATTTGTAGCACCCTCTATATCGATATTCATCAATATAATATGACACATGTCATGACATACTTTAGACCGTAGGTACCGGCTATATGTGTATCGTTATTAGAACAAATTTTATGATATGTGTAAAAATGATTAGCTCAAAATTGTTACTCAACTAGCATAATCATTACCTACTCCAATCTCAACTTGATAATATCAGATTCCTAAAAAAACAGCGTCATATAGCTTTCAAAATATAATAGACCTATCAGCAACTAACATTAAAATGAGTCAAAAGTTTTTGCTTGGAATGATTGACGTAGCTGAAAAATTTTAACTTTTTTTCAAGTAAGTAATAATTTTTTACAAGCCCAAGAGGTCGTCCCAACGGAAATTATCATTAAATGTTACTGCAGAGGCTACCGTGACGCTGTTTTTTTTTTACCGTATGGTATACTAAAATCATATTTCATATTTGTTACACCTCATGTAATTAGCAAATAAAGAGATAACTAACAGATAAAATTATAACAGAGTGATGATAATACTGTATGATCCAAAAAAAACAGCGTCAAAGACGGCTGGGGAATGATAATCGATGGTAATTTTGGCCAGATCATTCTCTAGACATCGCTTACTAAAAATTGGGATAAAGCTTGTCAAAATTAACACTAGTTATAGAACTATAAACTACACCATTTAAAAAGAATTTTACTCAATATAAAAATAAATTAGTCTTCCTAAAGCCAACTGGCAGTAGGCGCCATTCAGAAATAAAGAAGAGCACGGGCCAAGTAAATGACGTCTAGGGCCTGACCTCCTCAACATTATCATCGATTGTCATTCCCCAGCCGTCTCTGACGCCGTTTTTTTTTCTAATTTTCAATAAGTTATCCTCGTATTCGTCTCTATAAATTTAAACTAACAATGTACCAATGTCCAAAATATAGAATATTTAATATGTAACAATATTATTAAAATAAAATAATGTGGAGGTAAAATAATGATCTTAAGGCAAGCTAAAATTTTTCAAGTAACTAATAAAAGTGTAGTATATAATATACCATGTCAATTTTAAGATAAAAATAAAATATAATAAATATGCACATAATATTCTCTTTAGTTATTAAGTAATTAAAACAACCTTAAGATCATTTATCTACCTATATCTGACTTTTTTTTGATTTTACTAATATTTTTGTGATTGTAACGATCAATACTCTGTATAATAAGCCATACATAAAAATTAGACCCAATATAGCGGGTGTGAATGAATAAGTGCCAAAAATACAAAAATTTCTTTTAGGAAATTAGTTTTACTGTGAGGCTCCCCCGTTTTTGAGAGAGGAGTCACGGACGCCGAGTTGCCTTGTTTCGGTTCCTCGGGCGCCACCCCCAAGTTTAAAGTGTTTGAGAGACCACTAGTGCCAATACGGGTAGCTTTTATACAGTGGTGATACCAGGGAGTGATGAGATGAAAAGAAAATAAAACACACAATTAACTATAACGTAACACTAGGTTTTTATTTAACTAATTAATTATGTACCAAAATAATCCAGGAAAGTTCGCGTTCTTTAATTGTAACAATAATAAAAATAAAATAAATATTTAGTACCTCGCAGAACAAAATTTACACTAACAACCGTGTACCTCTAGAGTTTTGATCGATTATTCCCGATATGTAACTCTCTGACTGATTCTATCCCGTGAATTCAAAACGCGTTCCCGCAATGACGTTCTGTTAAATAAAACGACGCGAGTTCCTAATCGACGTCAAATCTAGCGGCGTCCTAATGAACACAGACACGTAAGTACCGGAGTAACACACTCTACTATGACGCGACTCTCTAAACGGCGGCGACGTCGTTACAGGCGTCCTGATGGTCACAGCTAAATATTTCTCGGAACGGCGTCCGTTTTGACAACGAAACACGGACCTCGGATAGGCGTCGAAGTTAAAAGCGCCCCGGAATACACAAACGCGAGTCCTGGATCGATCGCGAAATTAACAGCGTCCTGTGGGACACAAACGCGAGCCCTGTATCGATCGCGAAGTTAACAGCGTCCCGTGGGATACACAAACGCGAGCCCTGGATCGATCGCGAAATTAACAGCGTCCTGTGGGATACGCAAACGCGACTCCTGGATCGATCGCGAAGTTAATAGCGTCCTGTGGGATACGCAAACGCGAGTCCTGGATCGATCGCAAAGTTAACAGCGTCCTGTGGGATACGCAAACGCGAGTCCTGGATCGATCGCGAAGTTAACAGGGTCCCGAGGGATACACAAACGCGAGCCCTGGATCGACGCAGACGTTAGCGACGTCTCGGCGAGTTGTACGTCGTTTGGCTAAGCGCAGCCCGCACACACACCGCCCGGTCAGGACAATCTCGGGATTTCGTCGAAATCCCGTCCAGCGTCACTGATGCAGGGTGCCGTCCGGACGACACACCTAGAAAAATACGGGAGCTACAAAACCAGCCTCGGGATTTGGGCGAAGTCTTGTTTTAGCTCCGTGAACATTCGCGATCCGTGCGTTTACTGAACTACCCTGACTGTCCCTTAAGAAGATGAATTAATTATTAGCCCGTAATTAGCTTTCCCCGAGAGGTACACTGAGCCGGAGAAGATGTCAGACAACCTTTAAAAGAAAAGGACATCATTCCTGGCGACCTGCCCGTAGCACAGCGTAGTCCCTTTTTGCCTGCTCGGCAATCCTGACAATTTTAATATTAATGAAGAAAACTACGAACTCCCGTCTCATCAACCGAAGGACACGTCAGACCGGAGCAGATGTCAGACAACCTTTAAAAGAAAAGAACATCATTCCTGGCGACCTGCCCGTAGCACAACGTTGTCCCTCCTTGCCTGGTCGGCAACCGTTGTTCTCCGGCGCTTTTAATATCCTAACAATTCCGTCAACTAACTCCCTTATCCCTATAACGCGTCCAGGTAGTCGAGTAAATGCTTAATAACAATAAAAATAATACGACCTACCATCGATCACTTTGGCGGTGGGTGCTTACCTTATACAGTGCGGCGACAGGCGGCTGGCAGCAGGACACTTGGCAGGGCACTCCGGACTCGAACCTCGCTGTTTCGCGTGCGACCACAAACCGTCTCTCTAGAGCTGCTGTAGCCGAGGTACTCGACTGACGCTCCCCTCCACCCAACCTGCACTGGTAGGGAGAGCGGCGCAAACGTCTCGGTTTCTCGCACCGAACCACAGCGACCAAAACCGATCAAAACTCTCTTACAAAAAGGCAATTAAATATTTAACTTATTTAATTCAACAATAGAAACACTAATGAAGTTCATTACAATAATGAGTTAACAATAAAATACATTGCCTGTCATTATTAAAAGAGAATCAAGTCTCTATTATTCTAGTATAATATTAACACAATATACAGGGTGTTCTAGAAATTTTTATGAACTTCATTACATTACTTATCCTTGACTTTTTTTGCACTTATTAATTTACACCCTGTAGATGTGTATATATAATTTTAGATTTAATAATTAAATTAAATATAATTATTAGATAAATAAATTCGAAGATGACTTGAACATAGATTAGGAAATTAATTATAAAATACATTTTGATATTATAATTATTGTTTTGTATAAAAATAGATTTATATGTTAAATTTTATATAAAGACGGATAGATCTAGTCTGATATTTTTGTACTTATCTTGCCTAAACAACGAAATAAATAAATTTTGTTTTATTATTTGTTGGTTTTTGTTATATTTTAGTTATTATCAATATCTTACACGTTTAAACCCAAAGACATCAAATAAAAGGGATACAGAACATTCGTATCCTATTTAAAATCCATCAACATTTCTGGAATGAGCAGACTTGTCGCCCCCATTATAATCAGTTGAAAAGAGTTCCATCTATTCATCAGTTAAAAGTACAGGGTGTCCTACTAAGAATAGCTCTCGGCTGTATCTCGGAAAGTATTAGCCGTAGGGCCTACGGAAGAAAATACTTATAACTAAAGGGGCTATGAGAAATTGCTGGAAATGATTTTCAAGTTTGTAAAACGGCCGCTAGAGGGCGCTATGGAAAATAAGGAAATAGAATTTTTACAGAATTTTACCTAAATAATGGGTACTATAAATAATAGCTTCATAATCTTCAGTAAATTTTGGATTTTTTTTGTTAGAACCATTTTCCCCTATCTACTAAAATAAAGTGGTGGGGGAAGGTTAGATCTATCTTTATTTAAATGTTAATAACTCCGGACTGGATGATCAGAATCCAACAAACGAGGGCTCGTTTAAAAGAGCGTTTCTTACTCTATATTATACCATAAAAATAATAATAATCAGGTTTTGAACGTAGACGCTAGGGGACGCTTTCTTACAATTTAACAAACATAGCGCGTTTCTTCAAAAAAATTAATATTAAAAAGTCAGCGAAAACCACATCTTCATGTCTTCTTTCAAACCGAAGATATTAGCAAAATTATCATAAATACCAAAAAATAAGCCCTTAATTTACCTTATTTTTACAACACGGTATCAGTAGCCCTCTTGATTATGCCCATTCTAACAAAAAAATAAGATAGAAACAGTTAGTTTATTTTAAAATCGACGAAATACCAGAATATGTACATTAATACAAGATGTATTAATGTCTAATGATTCAGATATTAATAACGATAATTCAGTAAAGTCATCTTGGCTTTGGAAAAAACTTGCTTTGACGTAATAGTATAAACGTCAAATTGTTATTAGATCAACATTTTGATAGTTTTAGCACCGTTTTTTTATCTTTTAATGGCCTTTTCAAAATGCCTTTATTATTTAAAGTAGTTGAAGTTGTTGGCATTTTGAATTTCTAATGAAAAAAATCCAAAATTTAGTGAAGATTATGAAGCTATTATTTATAGGACCCATTATCTAGGCAAAATTCTGGAAAAATTCTATTTTCTTATTTTTAATAGCAGTTGCGCCCTCTAGCGGCCGCTCTACAAACTTGAAAATAATTTCCAGCAATTTCTCATGCTCTCTTTAGTCATAAATCTTTTTTTCCGCAAGCTCTACGACTAATACTTTCTGAGATACAGCCGAGAGCTATTCTTAGTGGGACACCCTGTACAATAAAAAGTATGGAACTGATACAGAACGGAAACTTACGTATAGCGCCAATACAATAAAAAGTATGGAACTGATACAGAACGGAAACTTACGTATAGCGCCAATACAATAAAAAGTATGGAACGGATATGGAATGGAAACGGAAGGTTTAGTGAGAATCAACCTGTAATTGACCAGCATCGAATTTTGTTGAAAATCATGTTTGATCGTGATAAAATGTAAATAATTTTGTCTCATCACCACTTCTAAAATGAGCAGGCTTGTATACCCCATTATATCAGTTGAAAAGTGCCATCTATTCATCAGTTACAAGTATTTTATATACAAAACTAATCCCGACAATAACAGCACACACCACCCTATTTGTCTACTTTCTATAGAGATTCGATGCCTAATTGGCTGGAAATTATCCCCAAATTAAGGGTCGCACACAGACATTCTGGTGCCAGTGGCGTAACTACTAAGGTATTTAATGCAGCACTTACTACCCTCCTCAAGCCAGGTTAAAGTTTCAATTAGTGTTGGGAAAATTCAAATTAAATAATACGACTAATTCGATAGTAAATTAAAACTAACTAATTCGAATTATCTTTTTCGATATAATCGAGATAAAAATTAGTAGTATTTTATATTATATCTGTGGTTAACCGAATTACAAATGAACATAAAACATAACCTCTTATGGACGAATACGAATATTAGTAATTAGTATAGTACTATTAGTAGTCTTCTTTCGTTCTGAACGAACTGAAAATTTTCACTTAAACTGATTTATAAAGGGAATCGACAAAGAAAGGAACGATCCGATATAGAAAAATCCAGAAATCATTGTTATTTCCTATACCACGTAATAATCAGTTTAAGTGAAAATTAAATCAGTTTAAGTAAAAATTTTCATTTCGTTCAGAACGAAAGAATACTACTATTATTTGGTTCATTTCCATCTCACCCAAATTTCACCGAACACCTGCCGAACACTAAAATTAATTTTCTTCTTTTATCTAAATAATTATTGATTGCAACTGATAAAATAAAAAGAAATACGAAAAAATACGATACTCGGCAATTTTAAATTTGTAACTTTAAATTATGGTTTAATTTATTAAACGGCTTCGGCACAGTTAATAGAATACATTGAATAAAGAATTTTTTTTTATTTTTTATTCAGTGATAGAATATAGGTATGGCAATGGTTCAGATTTGTTTAAAATAGCCCCTAGACGAGCACTAGCTGGGACGAATTTATTTTTAGGTTAAATTTATAATACTACTAAATAATTCGAATTATTAATTCGATTGTGAAATATGAATTATTACTAATTATTCGATGGTGAAAATAATTCGATTATTTCCATCACTAGTTTCAATACATCTAGATTGGGAATGTCCGGTCAGAAATGTGTCGGTTGCCTACCGGCCGAAAGTCGTTTCAAGATTTAAACGGATTATTTAAGTCAATTTTTTTGCAAATTTGGCACTGGCGAACCATATTTTATAGTTCTTGAATAGAAAAAGTAAATAAAATAAAAACTTAAGGACTGCAAACTAAGAAAATGCGTTAATACAGCGAGAGGGAAGTAGTGGCAATAATGGTTTACTACCTGTTTCCTACACACGTGCGACGCGTACTACAAGATAATAATAGAAGAATGAATAGGCGACCTTGCGTCTAATTGGTGTTGCCATATTTTAAAGAATCTATCCTTTTTAAATAGTACCCGACTTATAATTTAGTAGTATAAGGGGTATTTAATACATCTATGGAATATTAAAACCTACTTTATTAAAATGCAGTATTAATATCTCAATATATGTGTATAATAAGAAAAAAAATATTGATAATGTTAAAGACGTGACAACATAGGCTCGATGAGGAAGGCTAGGTTGACTGCGGTCGACTGTACCCAGAAGTAAACACGTGTACAAAAAAGATTATTTGACCGCATTTAGATGTAAATGTGTAGTCTATATTTTATTTTAAGTCTATGGTTCTGGCCCAGTTAGTGGAGTGTTCGCTCCTTTTCTACCTAGAAGGTTGCTTTCTAATTAATTTCTATCACGTGATGGGCTGGAACCCAGAGTAAGAGGACTTTATTTTCTTTGCTTAATTTGTTCAGTTTCTCTAGGCATTCTTAAGAGCGATCAACTCAATAACTATAAATGATGATATCCGGTGCCTAGGTCAACCTAGTTACGCCACTGAGACGCTATATAATTGAAAGCAACCGAGTGCTATTCAAAGCAAATTTAAATGTTTTCGCTGTGTAACTACTTCCCTACTAACTAGTAGGGGTGAAGCTTCAATTTCCCTTTAATTGGTGATAGGGGTGTTTAAATTTCACAGTTAGTTGATAATGATGATAGAGAGTGTTCATACTAAATAAAGACCAGATATGTTTCTGATTTATTTATTTAAGTAGGTTTATATGATGATTATTACTTATTTATGTTATATATATATATATAAACTGGCGGAAACACACTGGCTAGGGGAGGCCTACATCAAAACCTCTAATGGAAATTATGTCTATTTCTCTGGCAATGACAAACAAACATTGGCGTAGCCATTTTGATATCAGCCAGAATCCATAAATCCGTCATAGAATTTAGAGCTGTAAACGACAGAATAGTTCTCCTTAGACTAGACGGCAAACCTCATAAATTCAACATCATTCAAATATATGCACCGACAGCAACGGCAGAGGACAATAAAATCGAAGAATTCTACAATAAATTAGAACTTACCATCAGGAATATACCAAACAAAGAACTGACATTAATTT